>NC_070583.1:10276179-10408679 GCF_027409825.1 Scomber japonicus
AATGATCCACATTGGATCTGTATAACTAGACAGTCCTGGCTACATGACAATCAGTCATGTGGCCAGAATCAATGTAAATCAAAGTAGCTAGTTTCCTGGACATATAATCTACAGAGTGACTTTTGTTTCTTTGTCTATAATCTCTTGCACAGTTTCCTGTTGAAGTGCACTGAGCTTCCGCTCATTGACAGACAGCCACTGAGGATGCTTTTGAGTCAAGGATTAGGCTAAATCTGTGTCTGGGGAACTAAACTCCCTGTGATCTTTTCAAGCGACAAAACGCTATTCAAGTGAATTAAAGATGCAGTCCACTCAAATTAACTTCTGGGCCAAATCAAAAACATGAAAGAGGTTACTAAAAATCCATCATAGC
Source organism: Scomber japonicus (assembly GCF_027409825.1). Taxonomy (NCBI): domain Eukaryota; kingdom Metazoa; phylum Chordata; class Actinopteri; order Scombriformes; family Scombridae; genus Scomber; species Scomber japonicus. Next base: position 10,276,553 of record NC_070583.1, read on the forward strand.
TGTGGTTCAATATGTTTTCTTGTCATTCAGAATGTCACCTTTAATGATTATCTGCCACGATTTGGACTTTGAAGGTGTTTTAATGGCTTTGGAGACATCTAATGAGGCAGAACTGTAATTTACTTGTTTTTGAGTGTTCATAACACAGCCTATCTGTGATTGGATAGTGAGTTTGCAGAATGAGTGTTTTCCAGGTGAATGAACACTGGAATAATCTGCAACGCAATAGTGTTCAAAAGGAGAATGAACCTAAAAGCAAAACTTGAAATCACAATTCAACACTGCAACCTAGAGGCAGACTTTAGTAATAACATGTCTTTTCCTCCAGCACAAATATCACCAAATACACATGCAGAAACATGACAAATTTGCTAATTCATAATTAGATCTAAATGACCAGAAAATAAATCAAATGACAAATGCATGCATTTATATTGGGACTGCAGGATTAGGTTAAAAATACATTTAAAAACAACACTAACAAAAAAAAACAAAAAAACCCCATCATCTCTGCTTTTTGGAATTTTCACACTCTCAGCAACAGCTAATGGGAGTTTATCAGACAAAATGTTTTAGGTCCCATTTTATTCATCATTATCTGAGTGCTTTGAGTAGTTTGACTGCCTTTTCTCCCCTCTCTGGATGTTTACACTGTTTACTTCTGAAATTAGATAGAAAGCCCAATAGTATGCATCATTAATGTAATTACTACATTAATTCCTTCCTCATCATAATAAAACAATTACACTGAGCAAACACAGTTACAACATCGTGTACTGTTGCTTACGGTCTTGCAGTCCGATTTATAATAAGTGGTTAATGTGAAAAATGAATGCAGAGCAAAGTAATGGGAAAATACAAGGCTGATTAAATAAAGCCTCACTCTCCTTATCTCATCCCTAATGTTCTCTGTGTGTTTTCTCTGGCATCCACAGGCCTCATTGGCTTAATTTCAATCCAATATTATTTGGTCCTTAGTGGGCACTTTTACCTGAAAGGATTTTTAGGATTGACTAACAATAACTTATAAACACTATAAATGATGTTAAACTTTGTTGATACCTGCATGGAAACCAACTGTCAGACTTTTGCTCTGACTATTTAGCCACAACACAATATCCATTAACTAGCTCTAAAGGGCAGTAAGGTACGACAGATCAAATGATTTTTAATTGTTGCATGGCAACAGCAGTAATCATTTCTGATATTGGTGATGTTAGTGATATTTGTGAGACAAGGTAGCGTGGTAAGTTGATGCTGTCTGAACTGTAGGGTAAATGTGGAAGTCCCCATCTGACTTGTCTCTACACAAAGAGTGATTGAATACATAGTAATTACCTCAATTCCAGATAACAATAGGTTCAGCCATCTACAGTCAAGTAAAAAAAGTGAGAGAGATGTTTTTTTTAACCTGTAAACATGTCCATGGAATAAAGAATATATAGGGAAAACATCAAGAGAGCTCAAACATAAAATAACAGAACATAAAAGTACTTATATGGTGTAATAACAAGATATAGCAAGGATGACTCATTTAATTAAAAATTCTATCATCCTGTCATGGACACATGGAGCTAAAGATACAGATAAATTCTTGACTTTATATTCACATTTAGTTATGTGGTAAGAGAGAATAAGACAGAAAACTGGGAGGAGTCCATGTGTGAGGCTTACACACAACCTTTGCTGCATTCGTGGGAAAAATAACACATGAACAGAGATATCTCAGCTTGCTGAGGGAGATTGTAGGTAAATGTCAACATGTAGTATATAGTCCAGGAGGTCATCTTAATATCAGATTACAGGAATAAACATCAGGTTATTTTTGTTGTACTTGATCTCTCTAATAGAGTCAGTGCAGCGACCAGTGTAATGTCTCAGCTCAGTACTCCCTGTATGATGAACAGTAAGTGGAAAAATAACTACTTTCCAGCAGCAGCTAAAAATAGAGTTTTGTATTGGAAATTCATATTGTATTAGGCAAGAAATGAATTAAATAATAGGTTTTCAAACACATGGATGACATCAAATATGGTTGTTGTGGTAACACACAACAATGTCATCTTCATATATAGCACAGTGTCTCATATTCTTTACAAATTAGACCAAATGAAACTCATATGTCATTTTAGCTTTTTTGTGTTATTGTTCCATTTTTACACTAGTCATCTACACCTTATGTTGAAGTCAAATGTGGGTTCTTTCCACACACATGTGTGAACAGTGATAAGTGGAGGACAAATGAGGTGAAAGGTGAGGAGAAGTCATCTATAAAAGTCAGATTCTGCTCAGGGCAGGCGGTGACTACAGACAAGTGCAGCAGCTGGTGAGTGGAAATACACAAAAACACACACACGTACACACACACACACACACACACACACACACACATACATGTATAAACAAAAATGATTTTCCACTGTTTGCAAGCATGAGCTGTTACAGCACCAACTTAATTTGGTTATATTCCTACTGTGCAATGTCTTATTGGATAGAATTAAATGAAAAATATGTCCTTTTTTCTTTTATTGTACTTTATAGGGCAGTCAAGAACCTCTGATGCCAGTTTTTGCCAGAATGCAAACCCTGGTAACTGTGTGTGCTGTTCTCTCGCTCCTCTTTATTGTTCATGCAGATGTTGTGGAACGATTTGAGGTTTGTGTCCTTCAGTCTCTTTAAAAACTTTATAGAAACATTAAATCTGTGTATATTGCACAAATATATCACTTTGAAGCCTATGTTACTTTGTTTTGTTTTTTTTTTGCCCCAGGATGTGCCAGAATGTATGAAGTACTTCTATAAAGAGAAGGTGCCAGACTGGGGGGCTTCTACACCTGGTACTGCCCGTATCTGCCAGCGCTTCGTCAACAGGTAGTGACAGGGCACAAAGTAGAATATAGACCTCTATACTTCAGCTAATGTAAAGCACTATAAAGTGAACTTTATGTACACAGTTAGATGTTGATTGGTTCCTTAATGTATCTGCTTCATTAACCTAAGCTGTAATCAATCACATGAATCATCCAACCAGTAATTCATCTTTGCACCAACAGGTACCACTTTGCCACGCTGTATGACACAAACCACCGTATTGCTGTCTACGCCTCTTATCAATTCCAGCCCAGCAATGGTGGCGGCAGGGAGAAAAGATGGTTTGTTGAGCCTCAGGTAGGTAATGTATACATCAGTATATATGTCATATGTACATTCACGCATATAAATGTGCACAATATGTTGAGACCCCTGATTCATATATTGTGCTGTTTCTGTTCTTGTAATAGATGTTGTTCTTTAAATAGTCAGTGACACCATCTGCATTGAATGTGAGGGTTTTTATGTGTCTTATAGCTTGTAAAGGAGACCTGGCAATCTGAAATGAAGGATGGCTACTGGCTGGATAAGGACTACCCTGGGGTCTACCAAGGAGAGAGACAGGCTCTGAATGTGGACTACACGCACTCTGGCTTTGACCGTGGTCACCTCAACCCCAATGGACACCATGCAGGTAGTGGAGGTTAATTAAACATTGATGGGGTTTTTTTGGTTAGGGGACAGCAGGTGGCAGTAGTCACCAGCCTAAAATGTCAGCTGAGGTGAGCAATGGTGATCTTCAGTACAAGTGTTTCAGTATTGCTTTACATTAATGCGTTTGCAATTTACAATGCAGTGAGGGATTCTCCTCTGTTGACACACTTTGAAGTTAGTTCTTGGTTTATTTACTGATATCAGAAAACAAATGATTACCACAAAACAAATCCAGTGATAGACTCCAGTCCAGTTTATAGGTTGTTTGTGTGTGTGTGTGTGTGTGTGTGTGTGTGTGTGTGTGTGTGTGTGTGTGTGTGTGTGTAGAATTAATCAAACGTTAAAGAGCCCATTGTGTCACAGTTAAACTTTGCATCATCTAATTGCACAGAAGCACAGAGAGTTTTTATTTTTATCTACTACAGGTTCAAAATATTCTCATACTGAGCTGTGACGTTTTCTACCTATAACTTATTCTTCTTCTTTCTAGAAAATCATAAATTGCAAGTAAAGCATCTTCTTCTTGTGTGTTATGCAGCAGCTGCTATGTTGCCACCTACTGGTACTAGCCTGTTATCTCAAGAAGTCAAACTGAACAGAATCCAGTAAAAATGGAGAAAATGAGAAGAAAACTAAAACTAAGCTGATTTTATCCACAATTCAGTTTAGTTTTAGTTAGTTTTGCATTGTTCATTGTATTTATTATTTAGTTTGAGTTTTATTTTTTAAACTCTCATTTTTATTTTTATTTCAGTTAACTACATTATTTTTTCACTGCTAGTGCGTCGTCGTAGCCGTTCAGTTTCCACCTTTAGATCTTTGCACATGTTGATTAGTTTATAGTGTGGATAGTGTCTTATTCTTGTGTCTGCAGCTAATCACTGAACTATAACAGATCATTTTGAACTGGAAGCAGCTGTTCTGTCACATATGATGTGCACCTAAACAAGCCACCTGCAACCTTCACACCACATAACTTTATTTCTTACTTAATTCACTGAGACTTCATTATGTGTAACTCTCCACTCCTTTCTTTTTCAGTCCCTAGCCGCAATGCAACTTTCACTCTGACCAATGTGGTTCCTCAGAACCCCAAGCTGAACCAGAATGCCTGGAGGATCCACGAGTCCCAGCTAACTGACCTTTTCAATACAAAGTGCTCTAAGGCATATGTTCTGGTTGGTGCTATCCCCTCTGCAGACAACTGGATTGTCAAGAACAATGTGAAGCGTGTCAACATCCCTGACTACCTGTGGAACGCCTACTGCTGTGTGGACAACAATGATAGACCCATTCAGAGTGGTGCTGCCACAGCGAGAAACACAGCGGACAACTGGGTGGAGAAGCTCACTTTGGATGAACTGGGAGAATTCATGCAGCAGTTCTCCGATCAACCAGTAGGGGAACTGTTTTACAACAACTGCAGGGTGTAAAATCTTAGCAGAGGGATGATGAAAGTAGAATTTTAGGCACCATTGCCCTTTAGTTTTACATACGATTTGTATGAATGCTACTGACCTTTTTAATATTGATTCAAGTGTGATAAAACGAAAAACATCTATAGTTTCACACTGTCAAAATGGTGCATATTTCCCTTTCAAAGCTTTGAGACTAATAAATCCCATTACTCCTCTCAACCACAAGAAGATGAATAAAAATAAGTTCCAAAGGGATAAATGGTTCTTTATTGATGTTTTCTTCACTCAGAATAAAGGAAAATACCAACATACACAACTGGAAAACATTCATGATTGTCAGACTTATAAGCACAGCCCTTACTGATGAACTGATGACAAACACGTAGTTTGAAAGCATCCAATCTATAAGGGAAAGATAAAGCTTACTGACCTGTAAAATATCACACCTGTAATATGATTATTTAATATAACCTTGAAAGGAGACATTGTCTTTTCAACTGAATTACACATGAATGGTTTATGCCAGTGCTGTGAAAAAAACCAATGCAAATAATATAGCATAAATCAAGAAGTTGAAGAGGTGAAATTATCTGATCAGTATGTTGAATTTTGCAGAAATAAGTTGCAGCGGCAGAAGGATTGTCTCAGCACAGAACTGTCATTTCTTATTTAATCTCAAACTCACCATTAATTTCGTGATTAGTATTATCATTAGCAAAATATCTTTAATATTTGAAATCACTACGACATAATAACAATCTGCTTATTGTTCATAACAAATAATGAACACACATTAACTAATATTCAACACCCATCTCCCTGCACATGAATCAGCGGCAGTCTACACTTCAGTCATACTGGCTCATGGGGTGGTTAATCCAGGCAGGCAGGTTGAAGAGTTTCTCCTCAGTGGCTGTTTCTATGGGCCAGCCCCAGGACTTAAAGAATCCAGACAGGTTCATCCCCACACTCGTAGAGAAAGTCTCAGCATACAGGTTCATCTTTCTCTCATTGTCTTCTGGAAAGTTGCTCATCTTGTGGTAGGCATCAAACACCTTCTTAAAGGCATCCCAGCCAAACCTTTCCTGGAGCTACATGGAAACAGACAGAGATAGAGGAGGTTGTGAATACACAGAAAAGATAGTGTGTCAATGGAGGGTTAAAAGTTAATGAGACAGATAAATTAACTGCAACAACTCGTCTTGAGAAGCAATTTCAGCCATGCCACAACAGGGCTGTATATTATTATGTTGGTTAGTACGACATCATGTTGGTAAAGAGTAAATATCTTAGCAATTTGATGGATTGTAAGTACATTTTGTAAAAGAATATATATATATATATATATATATATATATATATGGTCCCCAGAGGATGTATCATAATGCCATATTGCTCCAGTATGCCCTCTCCAGGACCAGTGGAGACTCCAGGAAGCCTCTGAACTCTGAAATGCTGTTTGGTGCAGCACAGAACAGTCAGAACTTTTAAGCAACCCTCTTGTTCTCTCTAGTTGTCCATTACCAATAATTGGAAATGAATGTAGTTTTGATTCATTCATGCATACTACACCCATAGTCTATACAGCACTAAATATCCCATGGTGATGGCATCTTATTGGTTAGCAGAAAACATGAGAAGCCAATCACAGCACATGATACTGAACATAATTTGACTTCTGTCTTTTGGAATAATAAAGATTGCTTTGAAGTACACTTACACTGGTATGACCAAAGCATATTTTCTTTACAGACTGTTATATAGAGTTGTTGTCTTTACCTGCAAATATGTCTCCAGGGCTACCCACATGTTCCAGTCACTGAGTTTCTTGCCTCCTTTAACATACTCCTCTATACCACTCCTTCGACTTGTTAAGGTCATGGATGGATGAGCCTACATTGAAGACATTACATTCATCATGGTACCATGTTAAGCAAGTGGAAATAAAAAGACAGAAATGATGTAATAATAGCTAAAAGGTAAATACTATGCTGCTTATTGATATGAAGTTGTGGGTCAATTAGAATATTAGAATTCACACTACCTTTGCCCTGTTGAGCCCCAGCACCTCTTCATGCACATACACTGACCACAGATTACACGTGGCCTCTCCAGTGTGTCGTCGGAACTCCCAGCAGCTTCTCTGTTGGTTGTGTCCCAGTTCGTGGATTTCTCCCCACAGGCCTTTTGTCCTGGCATCATCTGGTCTGACCAGCTCAGCTGCTATAGATGAATGCATCATGATAGGATAGCCTGCATGCAGCCAACCTGGATGGAGAGATATAAGTAAAACAAATGGTGTTACAGAGATGCATCTTCAGGTTTCCATGGCTATGGAGGTCTACTTGAAGAGAAACTTGCAGTGATACAGACAGTACTGTAGAGAAGAGATGCCATTTGTGAGCTCAGTCACTGTAATGAGCTCACCATTGAAAACACACTTTACGTGAATCTACATTTTCATAAACTTGTCATTTCTTTTTAAAATCAAGCTCAGAATTACACAGGGAGCATATATCTGGGAGACTGAAAATCAATCTTTTATAACACAGCAGCAGAAAATGTGTGAGAATGTGACCCCAAAACACGCTTACCATGGGAAATCTGCACATCTGCTACAATGCGTTCTTTGCGTGCAAATTTGTGAGGTATGACAGCCAGTTCAGCAACGCCCTTCATGATGCCGTTCCAGAGTCCGGCCACCTCATCAGGGCGGTCCAGATCCCGAATAACATGTGATGGTACAGTGAGGACAATGTTGTCAAACTCCAACTCCGCCCAAGGGGATTGAGATTTGCGCAGCAAGGACCAATCAGCTGCTGTTGTTACACCTGAAGAGGACAAAGAGGTGAACATTGCATTGAAATCAAAACAGAGCTTTGAAATATGTATCTGTGTATGTATCTATTGAAAGCACACCATCTATGTATATTCAAATAATGATGCAATAGTTTAAGGCCTTCGTGCTTACATGGCTAACATTCTTAAGAACGTCTTATTCAAAATCTCACACACTAATTTAAATACAGAAAGATAAGGAAAGTATCACACACACTTACCAGACTTGTAATAAGGGGCAGGTACAGCTATCTGCACTATTACCTCTACCCCTTCCACCTGTGTGTTGGGTGGAGCCACCAGGTAGATGAGTCCCCCCCACAGATTGTCCACCTGCATCTTCTCTGTGGTAACAGGAAATCGCTCATGAACACGTGGCGCTCGCTTTAATTCTTCAGCATTCAGGTAGTCTGTTTGACAACCTATCTGAACCTGAGGAAGAGATGGAGTATGTGTTACTGCTTTGAAAATCTGAATGAGAGGTCTACAGTACAGAAGTTTGATTTTCAATACCAATACAGAGAGACATGTATTATTAACTGAAGAACAGTAAACTTGGTTACTTTTGAAATTTGAAATGGTAATCTAAGGACAGAGGGTGTGCATAAGATTATAAAAATTATAAAATGATAAAGATTATAAAAATATATATTATTATATAATATATTCATATTCCCCAGCAAATACCTAAATCAGCAATTAATTCAAGATAGATAGATAGTTGTGGTTTTCCATACCTAAACAATACTTACATATACATTTTACGTACATTCCCAGATTGTGGGGTGTAATCTACAGAATTACCCCATTTTTTTCTACGATATAGAAATTAAACCCAAGAATGAGCTTTTCAGAAAGAAAAGCTTAATGAGAGATTGCACTGAGTAAGAGCATGTGATGTGATGCCATTACATTGACTCTCTATTAAGGCTGCATAAGATCTTATTAACCTGTGTTCAGAAAAGTTATATGTAAACAATAAATCAAACGACTTGTGATAGGACTGATTGCAATATTTTAATTTCATGATATGTCCGTTCTATTCTGTTTCTATCATTAATACATTTTTGCAAAATTGCACATGAAATAATCAAATTAAAGGCAAATGCAATAAACTTAATTACTGTTATGTGTGCATTAAAACATCAATTAATTAACCAATGTAATATACCATTAACATTTTAAACACTAATGTGTGTTTGATTTTAAATACACCAATACAGAGTGACATTTATTATTAACTGAAGAACAGTAAACTTGGTTGCTTTTGCCATATTTGAAATGGTAATCTAAGGACACAGGGTGTGCATAAAGCCCATTGAGACATAGGCCTATTTGTGATTCTGGCACTTTGAACAGACAGAAAGATGAAAGAAACTCAGCGAAATTGATAATTGTTTGATTTGGTGTACTGTACCATCCATCCCTTGTTGAGTATCTCTGGTGGAATGATCATGTCAGTCCTCATACCAGGAAAGAGGTACAGACCTGTACTAAGCCACTCCTCCCCTCCTACCACACACACAGAGCAGCAAATGTTATACAGATGCATGTAAAACAGGCACCGAAATATTTCACCTGACCCATTAATGCAAATTCATACCACACAATACTGCGACATTAAATAATATTAAGACAAATAAGTGGTCTGCAAAAATCTCTCACAATTATTTTTCACATTTGTTTATAACAACTAAGACTGACCTGATGTGTTAGCGTTGATCTTGATCTTGCGGTTATAGACAAAAGGCATGATGGGGCCGTGCTTGAAGATGTAGGGCAGGAGGGCATCAGGATCTGGGCAAACCTTATATACCTCTGTCCCCACATTGAGGAGAAAGTGGTCTTTGGGATTCTTTACAGGGTTGTTCTCACTCACCTTGATAAGGAAATTAATATTGATGATTAAAAAACAGATCTCTCTCACACACATTTGAGAACAAAACATATCTAAATACCTTTGAGTGTGATATGTATTGTATGTAATGTCACTACTATATTGCACCATCATAGTTTGGCCACAAAAATGCCTAAATCTATTGTACATTAAATTGAAGCAATGTAGCAAATCCTGTTTGATTACAGTTTTTTAGCTATTCATGTATCTAAAATGTCATATTGACACAGGCCATTTGGAAACTTAGGACAACAATAACAAGCACATAAGGGCCAGGAGATAGATTGATCTGTAAGTGGTGTTTTTCTGGTTTTGTTGTGACTGACTGTACTGCTACTAGCCATTTCTCTATGTTAATGCTTTTATGCTCGCACTTCTTTGCCATGTGAGTTTGTGAGGGACTTCCTTGGTCAAATCCATTCATTGTATGCATGGAGTCTGAGGTATGAGTAATAGACTGTTGATTAATTTATCAACTGTGCAATATCTGACACTAAACAATGAAAACTGTGAGACCGGTCCATCTGGTGTACACCTTCTCTTAGACAAACTCCCTAAATATTTGCTTGCATGGTGTCTCATAATATTGCTGTGTGGATGCCATGTCTTTCTAGCACATGCCATCACAGTTGTTATTGTTTACCATGCAACTCTTTGGGAGGGTGCCACTAAAAAAGTCAGTTGGATACGACTGTAGCATGATAAGACAAAAGACAGATACATAGCGAGTAGCTGTTGAAGAGAGTAAAGAATTTAGCAGACTTTAGACTGTATCTGTTTGATGTTGTTATTACCACAGACTATTGGGCTTCATGACAAAGCATTCCTGCAATTTGGTCCAGCCCATAAATGTGAGCTCAGGCACACAATGGACATATTTGTTGTAGGACCATTGCATTAGGGTTTATTATATGTAAATATAATATTAATATAATTAATTATAATATTAAGGTTATTGCAAAGTGAACACCTGAAAAACAGAAATTGCACAATAAATATTTTACAAGCCTAAAAACAGATTTACTTACAAGGAACTGAATCCCTGAAACTTACTATAACTTTCTAAGTAAACAAAAAGAGAGGCCTTCTTCATATGAATACTAAGAACAATAATAAAAAATTAAGTCATTCACTGCCCACCTGTGGCATGCCCGCCTTCAACATGTCAGTGAGAATGGACAGAACCTGTGTATAGGAGTAGCTGTCATGAGCTTCCATGTTCAAGAAGCTGACACAATCTCTGCCCAGTTTTATAAGGTGATCTTCTCCATGCATGATGAGTTCTTGACCTTGGATGACATGACCAGCGAAGCTACGTAGACGATGACGAAAGTGGTAGTTGTTTTTCTTGGCCTGGCTAGGCACGGGGGCCTCATACAAACCTCCTCGAATTATTGTCCCTAACAGGCTCAAGCCCATTTTATTCAGGATCTTGTTTCCTGAAACATAGATAAACAAATCTGACTTCATCAACTGTGCTGTAACATTTATCTTTTATGGTTAGGGGTTTGATTGATTAATCATAGACTCTATATAAAAATGGATGTAGCAAGGTGTGATGTCATCCACTGGTTTGCAATGGAGTGAGAGTTGCAGTTTATTGTCTATGCCATCTTTTCCAATTGGAGCCAGGACCCTAAAACAGTAGCCTGTTAAAGAATCATCATTTAGGGTTAGGGTACCCCAAAGTAAAGATCCACGTCTAAAATTTTGGATGATTAAAAGTAAACCTGATGACAATTAGACTGGATCCAAAATGCAGTTGACCTGAACAGATCCTCGCATAGAGGGAAAAAAACAAACAGCTGGGGTCAAAAGCTGCAATACAAAAAATAATGTATGAAAAACAGATAAAAAGAAATAATGTATTTATTCCATTTAAATATTATTAATATTAATACTTGAACATTCTATTTACACCTTTTCTGCACCAAAAACAACACATTTTAGAGCCATCTAGCCAATGTAGAGAAGATCATTTTCAAACCAATTTAATATGTGAATCAAATTGCACTGGTTTCTCTTTCTCCTACATGTGACGATGTGGTTTTCTTGTTTTTTCTGTCACTCCCAACTTGTCCTCAATGTGTCCTCAGTGTTTTCCCTGTGTGACTGACTTAATCACCATCAGCAGCTGATATTACAATTGCAATTTTGTTTCTGATGTCCTGCCTTTGCATTCACCTTAACTAAGGCCTCTGTTCTTGTACTTTGAGACTGCAAATGTGTTACTCGTGTAGCACTGTCTCTTATGTATCCAAGCTCAGTACAACATCACAACAGAATATTGTGGTGCATTATCATACCTGAGAAATCTGTCATTGGGTTTTGTCCACGGTGTGTCTGGGCCCAGTACCAAGCATGCCCACCAATTAGCAGGCCTCCCCCCTCTGCCACAAAATCATGGATTTCATCCACATGTTGGTCACTGTATGCTGTACATACAAATACACTCAGGTCTTTCCTGAAGTTTGTCTTCTCTGACTTGTGCTTGCTGTAAAGGCTTAGGTTGGGCATGACACCAACAACCCCCTTCCGGCCTTGGTCCAACCAGTTAATGGCATTGTCCTGAAATGAAGTCAGTGTCTGTAATGAAAGGAGTCATTCCAAAAGAGGTAGTTATTAATCATATAAAAATGCAGAGTGGTTACCACACATGCCACATAATGGCAGCGTCCCTGGTTTTATTCCAGCAGGAGACTTATGCTGCAGGTCATTCCATGAAATACCATGTAGATGCTACACAAACTACATCAGCAAATGTTCATTATAATGTAATTTAAATAATTCTAAGACCATTAATTAAAATTAAAAGTCAGACTTCACCTCTTTTGACAGAAGATCTTCATGTGTCACCACAATGACTCGTCCCTGCCCATAATAGGCTCCTGCCACGAATGCCTGTCCATCCTTGTTGGTGCCAATGGGGAAGGCTAGTGGACCATGGACCAGAACCTCAGACTCTAATGCGTCTCCCTTGAGATCAAACTCAGAAACACCCTTCAGTAAGGACTCCAAGTCATCTTCAAAATCCTTACCAATACTGTTTTAGCAAAGAGTAAATTGAGGGAAGAGAAAGAGAGACACACACAGGGTGATTGAGGAGCAGGACAAGAAAATTCAAACTTAAGAAAGTTTAATCTTCATGCCTGCTATCGGTATTCTTAGATTAACTTTTTAGTAGAATGGTTTTGTTTCTCAATATAATATAATATTTCACAATATAAGATTTGTGTAAAATAATTCAGTACTGTTGCAGTATCTTTGATTGCAAGCAGATATTTTCAAAAAATGTTTAGAAAATCTTGAAAATTGTTAATTGCTACTTAATAAAGTTAATTGCTACTTAATAAAGGTATATGAGAAATCAAATGTGTTGTATTATGCCACCACAGTGGATCATGGATTTGCATATTACAACCCAGACAAAACCTATAAGGGACATTTCTGCAGAATACTTGCATACATTCAATTACATTTGAATGTGTTGTTGTTTTAACTAATTACTCATACAAAATCCATGCCGTGCAACCCCATATACTTAAAATGTGACTGATTAAAATATTTGAAATGAAAAAGAAGTATACACTTACGCTAAAGTCATCCAGGATGAGGGGATCTGAGGGTAGACTGGCAGGATATCTGTCTCCCCATAGTGCTTAGAAAAGTAGATCCCTGCCACCCCAGACACCTTATTTCCTGGAAAATGAGAGACTGTATTCTGCTTAGGGTTGACTGAAGCCCAGTGCCATGCCTGCCCAGCTATCAGCACTCCTCCTCCGGCTTTCAGAAATGCCACCAGGTTCTTCGCATCTGCACCCACACTGTAGACATAGGTCACATAAACACCAACTTTCAGATCATCACTAAAGGCCTCCACAACTTTGGCTTGGAAGCTGGATGTGCTGAGATTATCAGCCACTCTCTTTACGTTCTTTTGGACCCCCACTGACAGGTTTTCAGATGCATCTCCTCTCAGCCAGGTCAGAGCGTTCTCTACCAGAGCAGGAAAGTTGGTCATGTAGTCCTCATGAGCGAAGACCACAATCCTTCCACGGCCGTACAGAGAGGCCGCCATCAGGACCTGGCCTTGTCTGTTCACCGCTAAAGGAAAGGCATGGTCTCCAATCAGAACAAGATTGCAGGGAACACCGGGACCATTGAAGTCCAACTCTTTCAAGCCTCTCATCAGGGAGCTGTAGGCTTTGTCATGGGAGGACTGGGTGAGCTGGTTGGGCATGGTGACAAGGATTGATGCTCTGAAGGCTGGATGAAGGGTACGACAGTACAGTTTTACCTAGATGAAGTTCCGTTGTGTCAATCAGGCTGTCCTGTAGGGATAGAGAGAGCACTGATAGAGTATAAAATAGAATTAATGTACACATATATGACAATATAGATATAACATTAAAATGTTGATCTACAGTTCAACTGGCTCAAAACAAAAGGAAAATCAGCAGTTCTCCACTGTTTGGAGATTTTCATCAGATCCAAACAATTCAGAAAACTCAAAGACAACAAATTGACTTTTACCTGGAAGTTAAGTTGGTTTTCTGATGATGGTATTTGATGTTGGAGACAAGCCACGAAGAACACTATCTGACAGGAGTAAAGAACAAGAATACGAACAACAGTGAGCAGGTCAGGAGGGACTATTTAAATAAATAGGTGGTGGGACCTCAAGAAGCAAAAGAGACAAGTGTTTTTTTTGTAATCACACCTCCTTTTTTGAGCAAGAACTGTGGTTTTGGTTTCCCCATAATTTACAATGTAATAGTTTTAAGAAGGTATGAATTTGTGATGGACAGTATGGGCAGGAGGAGAAATTACACTGACCTCTAACCTTTTCAATATGAGAATGGCAATACTATTTAAGATATTATTCAAAAAATGTCAACTCGTCCTCCAAGTATGCACAGTATAAAGGACAGTAATTGTTGTGAAAATCAACTTCTCAGAACTAGAAAAGGAAATGAAGTATGTGAAACTGCACTAACCACAATTCATTGGTCAACATTTAATGAGACAGCAGATCAAGTCACACAATATCTTTCTATCAGATCTAAACCTATAACAGTTCTAAAAGAACATCTAGACCTCTGCTGCTTCGAGTTCTTAACCTTTTTGTTATCCTTACTGTATTCAATGTGCTCTATGAGCTCTATCTCATTACTATAGACTTGTGAATTTTTGGTTCACTGGATTTTAATGTTCTGGGACTCAGTGAGGATCCTAAATTATGTTATACTTTCACATCGCTGAATTCAGTAGAAAATGTATTGGCATGGAAATAGAGACTAGACTCTTTAACAAATGATATTCTGTATGTACGTATGTCAGTGATAAGAGACCTTTAATGGATACAAAGAAAATGAACCATTTAAAAATAATAATTTGGAAGCTGCCATGCAGAGTCCCAAGGACACAGCATTATCTCAGTAGTCCTGAATCCACAGGAGTCAAGCAAGAAAACACTGATAATTTACAGTGTAATAGCTTAAAGAAGGTATGAATTTGAAGACAGGAGATATTACATTGACCTATAACCTTTTAAATATGAGAATGTCAATACTATTTAAGTTATTGTTCAAAAAATGCCAACTCATCCTTTAACAGGCGTTTCACTCAGATTTCTTTTATGACATTTGACGTGAGTCCCTTTGCAATGAAAACTGTACAAACAGGAGTCTATAATATATAAACTAACTATATAAAAACCACAATGAATAATAGCTTCCTGCCTCTTGCCTGAGTCAAAGTCAAAGTTCCTCTTTTATACTTTATTTGTAAACTATACAAGTCTGATTATTAGAGTTTATAATAATTTGGTCCTCATCATTTACAGTGACATTGCTTTAAGAAGGTAGGAGGAGAAATGACACTGAACTATAACCCTTTCAATGTGGGAATGTCAATAATGTTTGAGAAATGTCAACCCAGTAATATCAGGTCAGCTTTGGTATTATGTTCTGTATCAGTTCAGTTCAGTTGCTTTAATTGTCCCCTAAGGGAAACTTGACTTGCAGACAGGTTAAAACTATCAAAAACATAATCACATGTAAAAACTAGACAGCCAAAGAGAGGGTGGCTTACACAGTCTAGTATAGACCTAGCTTTATTGAGGACCTGCTTCTCAGTATTGTCAGATATGGTTACAAATAAAGACAATCAATGTGAAAATCAACTTCTCAGAACTAGAAAAAGAAATGAAGTATGTGAAACGCACTACTAACCACAGTTTCTGTATGCATACTTCACTAAAGCAAAAGCAAAAGGACTAAAGAAGAAAGACAAAAAGTTTACTGTCATTGGTTTGCTTTTTGCTCATAGTTAGCTTTACTGAAATGTGTATAAAGGCTCAGCATCCAAGGTCCTTGAATACAGTATATTTATTTCACACATCAATATAAAAAAAAAGATCTAATGATACAAGACTGAAACAAAGTCTATGTGGAAGATGTAGAAGGAGCATATGACTTTTATGTTCATAACAACTGCCCTTTATGAAAAAAAACAGTCCTCTAGTAAAGAAAGTAGTAAATCAGAAATCTGCAGAAAAGCAGGCTAATTAAGGGGATATTAAATGCATGTAAAAAGTAAAAAATAAATAAAGGCTTAAAGAAGAGAACAAAAGTAGCAAAATATAAATATAGGACACATAAAAACAAACTGCCTGGAATTATGAGAAGCAGTAAAAGGAATTACCACAGTAATTTACTGGAGGACAACAAACGTAAATACATGGAAAGTAGCCTATTGAATGACATTATTAGAAATAGATCTGGGAATTCCCAAACCACTTCCTATCAAAAACTAATTAAACTGTTAATCATAACCTTAGTTGCAAATGAACTTAATGAGTTTTTTTGTTGGTGTTGGTCCTGATTTGGCAGGAGAGATTATAAACACTGGCAGTAGAAATGAAGTGGAAAGTTGCAATATTCAAGAAATGATTCACTTTGTTGAAAGATTTCAAAGTAAAAAAGTCAACAGGCTCAGATGACATTGACATGTCGTTAGTTAAAAGTATAATTGACAATGTGGTGAAACATTGTACAATTACATCTCTGAAAACTTTCCAAGTAAAATGAAACCAGCTAAAGTCATGGCCATATAAGGTTGGAGATAGACACATACTCTCAAATGACCTGTTTGTTTGCTTTCACAAATACTACAACTGGAAACAAATATTCTTTTCAAAATTAGACAACTTTATCACAAACTTTATCACAAAACATAATGCTTTATGTGATCAACAATATGAATTTGAAAGCCAATAGGATGATTTCATTTGCACTCACAGAATGTGTGGACAAGATAACAACTGCTATAGGAAATAGAGAATGTGCTATAGGAGTGTACCTCAATATGAAAAAAAAGATTTGATATGTTTGACCATGAGCCATATGTTTAATAAAACTACAAAAATGTGGAATTAGAGGATTAGCATTAACCAGTTACCTGCAGAATAGGATTCTCAATATGTGCAAATTAATCATGTTGAATAACAACTTCTGAAGGTTAAATGCAGGGTTCCCTAAGGTTGAGTGTTGGAACCACTGTAGTGTTGTCACAGTCCAAAATCTTTGTTTTGATACTAAGTCATGAATTTTGCCTGGACACACATTTTCTTTATATTTGCAACCACCTATCACATATTAAAGAGTGTTTAATAAGAACCAATACACAATACAAGTGAATGAATACTTGAATACAACTTGAATACAAGTTCAGGTTACTTCTGTAGTTAAGGGTTTCACTTCCTTTTTACGTGACCTAAAGCAACAGATGGTGTGTATGTGACAAGAAACCTCAACAACAGTAGCGACACTGCAAGAAACTTCTTCTTGGTTGGGTTGACATTTGCTTGTTTGGCTGTTAATGCAGTCTAGTAGCATATTAATGTTGCACCAGGAAGTACAACTCCAATCAAGCCACCTGCAACCTTCACACCAATGTGGTTCCTCAGAATCCCAAACTGAGCCAGAATGCCTGGAGGATCCACAAGTCCCAGCTAACTTATATCAAAATTATTGGAGAAAGTTGTTCATGGCCAGCTAAAGTCATTTCTGGATGAGCATGATATCCATTGAAAGACCTTTCAATCAGGCTTCAAAACCCTGCACAGCACCGAGTCAGCCTTACTACGGGTTTTTAATGACATTTTATTAGCAAATGACTCTGGTGATCATGTCATTCTTCTCCTGTTGGACCTAACTGCAGCTTTTGATAGAGTGGACCACAACACCCTAGTGGTTAGGCTAAGCCACCTAGTGGGCATCTCTGGTACTGCACCGGACTGGATCAGATCTTATCTGGCTGACAGAAGCATGAGTGTGAGCCTTGGAAATTCAAAATCCTCGGGCATCTGGTTAGGATTCCTCCCGGACGCCTCCCTGGTGAGGTGTTCAGGGCACGACCCACCGGTAGGAGACCCCGGGGAAGACCCAGGACACGCTGGAGAGACTATGTCTTTCGGCTGGCCTGGGAACACCTCGAGATCCTTTGGGACGAAGTGGCTGGGGAGAGGGAAGTCTGGGCTTCCCTGTGTAGCTGAGCAAATATGTATTATATTATTTTGTTTATGTTTTTATCTGTTTATATTTTTGCGCATTGTTTTGTATTAGTTGTGAATTGTTGAGAGTTTTTAAAGTTCCGGTTCACCTGTTGTACTGTATATAAGAAAGCATGGGGGGGGGGGTTAATTAGTGAAACGCACAAAGAATGCATGAGTGACGTCAGTCCAAACTCCTGGCAAAACTACTACAGTTACTGTGCAGGTAAAACTTGTATTGTGATGCTCTCTGTTAAGCTAGCACTTTAAGAGTCAGTTATTCTGGCCAAAGCTGTATGTAACATAACATTAGACCTTTATTAACATATTAATGTGTTTTACCGTTGTATTTTCTCCCCAAAAAACGGCTGTAACTATTTAAATTTAACGACGGTCGTTCTCATTGAGACAGAGACAGACCCTGCTGCAGTGTGTGTGTGTGTGTGTGTGTGTGTGTGCTGACTGTGCCCTGTGCTGCTCCCGTAAGTGCGTTTTGATATTAAAATGTTTCTTTGTAATGTTTTATGCACTTTTAGACGGGTTAATTTAAAGTAGTAGTGGTAGTTTAATGGCAGGAAATAAGCACATTATTTTGGTCTATCTTTGGTTTACCTTTTTATTTTTCTTGTGGAAGGATGTTTATGTTTGTAAATCAAATTGATTAATTAATTTACAATTCATATTTTATTTTTCCTGGGATTATTAATTTAGAGTTAATTGTGGAGGCATATATTTTGGTGTATATTTTATTTTATTTGCATTAGTAGTCTATTTTGTTAATTTTTGAAAAATTATTTTAATACACACAACAACAAAAAAACTACTACAGACAGATCCTGCTGCAGTGTGTGTATGTGTGTATGCTGACTGTGCCCTGTGCTGCTCCCATAGAATAAACACCCTGATCCTGATTCCTGGTGTGATTGGTATTCTTCAGCCTGTGAGCAACCATCTTACAGCTGCTACACCTGGGGGGTATTTCAGGTAGGAGGTTCAACTAACTCTGAGTCTAACCCTGAACTCTGAGTTGACTTACTCTGAGATGGGAAACTCAACAACTCAACAACCACGAAATTGTTGGTTTTGTTTTTTTCTTTCGCATACATGCAAAACATGACAACATTTTCGTGATCAAAAACAAGCCATTCACGACCTGTCAGCCATTTGGCGTTAAACTTTCTTTTTTTTTGTTTCGGACGCTCTGTCAATATCCTCATCCCCTGCCTCCTTCCTCTTCTCGCCCCCCAAAGTCTGTCCCAACCGCTGCAGCATTTAGTTTGTTTGCTTTTAACTTTACTTTACTGTTAGCTAACTATCTACTCTTTTCCCTGCTCTCTCTCCGTTAATTTGTTCGTCTACTTCTTCTTCTCTGGCGGATGCTCAGTTTGTTCCCATGGTTACTCCCGCTGGTTGCACTGTAGACTCTAGCGTGTGATACTTGCAGGAGGACAAATGACCGCGAACAGAGCATGGATGTATAATACATACATCCATGGAACAGAGCCTAAGTAGAGCGGCTCTGACCAACATGATTGTCTCACCGTAAGTTTTTATTAACACCTGCCAAAATGAATTTTAACCCGCATTTGGCGGGTTGGTGGGTGTTAATTTAGAACCCTGGGTGTAACGAATTTGGAAGAGGCTAAAAATTAAATAAAGAATCATAATTCAGAAAAGTAAGGCACATTTTGCTGGACTGTGATTGTACCTTGCTTTGATTTTGTTCATAGTTGACGTAGGCTATTAAAGTAAATATTAATTCAGTGGCTATTTCAACATGTAGTAATGTAAACCGCCAAAAGAAAGCTGTTTAACACAATGTCCTCTCATCTAATATCCTGCTTAGATTAACATTTTACACTATTTTAACACTTTTATTTAACACATTTATATATTGGAGTCAATGTTAAATAAAATACTTCCTAAAAATAAGATGAACAAGAAGGCAGATATGGCTGGAGAATGTTAAGAAATGATTGAATGTAATGAACAGTGATACCGTTCTAAAAGATATTCATCTCAGAATGAAAGCACATCCAATTGAGCTCTGAATACATCTCCTGCAATAAGGCATTGCAAATTAATTCTGCCTCGATATCTATCAGATTGCGAAGAAACAGGCAACCCATGTCTGGTAGCTTGCTTCAGGTAAGAGGAGATAGGTAGAAACTCAGGGTTTCTTAAAGAAAACCTGCCAGCGAGCAGGTTATGTTCACAGAGTCAGTTACCATGGTGATGAAACTCTTGTTTATTGATGGTTTTTTTCATTCACAATAAAGGAAAATATCAACATACACAACTGGAAAACATACATAGCCTAATTGTCAGACTTATAAGCACAGCCCAAACTGAAAACTGATAAACATGTAGCTTGAAAGCATACAATCTATAAGGGAAAGATACAGCTTACTGATCTGTAACATGTCCGCATACCTGTAATATGATTAGTTAATATAACCCTGAAAGGAGACCCTAGATTGTCTTTTCAACTGAATTACATATGAATGGTTTATGCCAGTGCTTTGAAAAGTACTTTGAATCTTGCAGAAGGATTGTCTCAGCACAGAACTGTCATTTCTTATTTAATCCCAAACTCACCATTAATATCTTGATTAGTATTAACATTAGCAAAATATCTTTAATATTTGAAATCACTACTACATAATAACAATCTGCTTATTGTTCATAACAAATTATAAACACACATTAACTAATATTCAACACCCATCTCCCTGCACATGAATCAGCGGCAGTCTACACTTCAGTCATACTGGCTCATGGGGTGGTTAATCCAGGTAGGCAGGTTGAAGAGTTTCTCCTCAGTGGCTGTTTCTATGGGCCAGCCCCAGGACTTAAAGAATCCAGACAGGTTCATCCCCACACTCTTAGAGAAAGTCTCAGCATACAGGTTCATCTTTCTTTCATTGTCTTCTGGAAAGTTGCTCATCTTGTGGTAGGCAGCAAACACCTTCTTAAAGGCATCCCAGCCAAACTCTTCCTGCAGCTACATGGAAACAGACAGAGATAGAGGAGGTTGTGAATACACAGGAAAGGTAGTGTGCCAATGGAGGGTTGAAAGTTAATGAGACAGATAAATTAACTGCAACAACTAGTCTTGAGAAGCAATTTCAGCCATGCCACAACAGGGCTGTATATTATTATGTTGGTTAGTACGACATCATGTTGGTCAAGAGTAAATATCTTAACAATTTGATGGATTGTAAGTACATTTTGTAAAAGAATATATATATATATATATTCATGGTCCCCAGAGGATGTATCATAATGCCATATTGTGAAAGTTGGATTTTTTTTACTTTTCCAATACATAGGACCTCAATAACCAATGACTCATGCCATGTTCATGTCACACTGGATGACACTGGCAGAGAAGGGGAAAATTTCCATGTTTATGTCACACATGAGTTCCAACAGAACTATGGAATGCCCCAGTATGCCCTCTCCAGGACCAGTGGAGACTCCAGGAAGCCTCTGAACTCTGAAATGCTGTTTGGTGCAGCACAGAACAGTCAAAACTTTTAAGCAACCCTCTTGTTCTCTCTAGTTGTCCATTACCAATCATTGGAAATGAGTGTAGTTTTGATTCCTTCATGCATACTACACCCATAATTTATACAGCATTAAATATCCCATGGTGATGGCAACGTAAAATGATGTACTTGTTCTACCATCAGAACAATGTAAGAACAATAGTCACGTCATAATGTGTATACAATCAGGACAATGGTTAATCAGTAGATTTTATCATTTTAACATACATGATGATCACTCAATGTTCAATGGTGTTCACTCAATCAGCAGACTATGACACACACAAGTGGTGTCATGGTCAGCAGATTATGACACACACACCTGATCATATAACATAGTTACTCATTTTATCAAAGAAGATGATGAAGATAAGAATTCCCATCTTATTGGTTAGCAGAAAACATGAGAAGCCAATCACAGCACATGATACTGAACATAATTTGACTTCTGTCTTTTGTAATAATAAAGATTGCTTTGAAGTGCACTTACACTGGTATGACCCAAGCATATTTTCTTTACAGACTGTTATATAGAGTTGTTGTCTTTACCTGCAGATATGTCTCCAGGGCTACCCACACATTCCAGTCACTGAGTTTCTTGCCTCCTTTAACATACTCCTCTATACGACTCCTTCGATTTGTTAAGGTCAAGGATGGATGAGCCTACATTGAAGACATTACATTCATCATGGTACCATGTTAAGCAAGTGGAAATAAAAAGACAGAAATGATGTAATAATAGGTAAAAGGTAAATACTATGTTGCTTATTGATGAAGTTGTGGGTGAATTAGAATATTAGAATTCACACTACCTTTGCCCTGTTGAGCCCCAGCACCTCTTCATGCACATACACTGACCACAGGTTACACGTGGTCTCTGTGGTATTTGGTCGGAACTCCCAGCAGCTTCTCTGTTGGTTGTGTCCCAGTTCGTGGATTTCTCCCCACAGGCCTTTTGTCCTGGCATCATCTGGTCTGACCAGCTCAGCTGCTATAGATGAATACATCATGATAGGATAGCCTGAATGCATCCAACCTGGATGGAGAGATATAAGTAGAACAAATGGTGTTACAGAGATGTATCTTCAGGTTTCCATGGCTATGGAAATCTACTTGAAGAGAAACTCCCAGATATGGTCTTTGCAGTGATACAGACAGTACTGTAGAGAAGAGATGCCATTTGTGAGCTCAGTCACTGTACTGAGCTTTATAACATAGCAGCAGAAAAAAACACCTGAATGTGTGAGAATGTAACCGCAAAACACGCTTACCAACGGAAATCTGCACATCTGCTACAATGCGTTCTTTGCGGGTAAATTTGTGAGGTATGACAGCCAGTTCAGCAACGCCCTTCATGATGCCATTCCAGAGTCCGGCCACCTCATCAGGGCGGTCCAGATCCCGAATAACATGTGATGGTACAGTGAGGACAATGTTGTCAAACTCCAACTCCGCCCAAGGGGATTGAGATTTGCGCAGCAAGGACCAATCAGCTGCTGTTGTTACACCTGAAGAGGACAAAGAGGTGAACATTGCATTGAAATCAAAACAGAGCTTTGAAATATGTATCTGTGTATGTATCTATTGTCTGTTGAAAGCGTGCATATTCAAATAATGATACTAGTTTAATGACTTTGTGGTTGCATGGTTCACATTTGTAATAACATCTTAATCAAAATATAAACTAATCAAACTAAAAACTAATTTAAATACAGAAAGATAAGGAGAGTATCACACACACTCACCAGATTTGTAATAAGGAGCAGGTACAGCTTTCTGCACTATTACCTCTACCCCTTCCACCTGTGTGTTGGGTGGAGCCACCAGGTAGATGAGTCCCCCCCACAGATTGTCCACCTGCATCTTCTCTGTGGTAACAGGAAATCGCACATGAACACGTGGCGCTCGCTTTAATTCTTCAGCCTTCAGGTAGTCTGTTTGACAACCTATCTGAACCTGAGGAAGAGATGGAGTATGTGTTACTGCTTTGAAAATCTGAATGAGAGGTCTACAGTACAGAAGTTTGATTTTCAATAGATGAATGCAAAATGGACAAGAGGCATAGATGAATGGAATAATGGAATAAATAAAAATATGATGAGAAGATTATACAAATATATATTATTATAAAATATATTCATATTCCCCAGCAAATACCTAAATCAGCAATTAATTCAAGATAGATAGATAGTTGTGGTTTTCCATACCTAAACAATACTTACATAAACATTTTTCGTACATTCCCAGATTGTGGGGTGTAATCTACAGAATTACCCCATTTTTTTCTACGATATAGAAAGTAAACCCAATAATTAAGCATTTCTGTCTGAAAAGCTCAATGAGAGATTGCACGGAGTAAGAGCATGTTATGTGATGCCATTACATTGACTCTCTCTTAAGGCTGCATAAGATTAACCTGTGTTCAGAAAAGTTATATGTAAACAATAAATCAAACGACTTGTGATAGGACTGATATATATATATATATATAACTTAATATACATAACTTCATGATATGTCCGTTCTATTCTGTTTCTATCATTAATACATTTTTGCAAAATTGCACATGAAATAATCAAATAAAAGGCAAGTGCAATCAACTTAATTACTGTTATGTGTGCATTTAAACATCAATTAATTAACCAATGTAATATACCTTTAACATTTTAAACGCTAATGTGTGTTTGATTTTAAATACACCAATACAGAGTGACATTTATTATTAACTGAAGAACAGTAAACTTGGTTGCTTTTGCCATATTTGAAATGGTAATCTAAGGACAGAGGGTGTGCATAAAGCCCTATGAGACATAGGCCTATTTGTGATTCTGGCACTTTGAACAGACAGAAATAGATAATTGTTTGATTTTGTGTACTGTACCATCCATCCCTTGTTGAGTATCTCTGGTGGAATGATCATGTCAGTCCTCATACCAGGAAAGAGGTACAGACCTGTACTAAGCCACTCCTCCCATCCTACCACACACAGAGAGCAGCAAATGTTATACAGATGCATGTAAAACAGGCACCGAAATATTTCATCTGACCCATTAATGCAAATTCATACCACACAATACTGCAACACATTAAACAGCAAAATCTCTCACAATTATTTATATCACAATTTGTCTATACTAGGACTGACCTGATGTGTTAGCCTTGACCATGATCCTGTGGTTGTAGACACAAGGCATGATGGGGCTGTCTTTGAAGATGCAGGGAAGGAGGGCATTGGGATTTGGGCAAGCCTTATATACCTCTGTCCCCAAACTGAGGAGAAAGCGGTCTTTGGGATTCTTTACAGGGTTGTTCTCACTCACCTTGAAAGGAAGAGAATATGAATTATTAGGTAAATAGTGTATAGCTGTTGAAGAAAGTAACAAGAGAGGAGAGAATTTAGCAGACTTTAGACTATGTCTGTTTGATGTTGTTATTATCACAGACTATTGGGCTTGATGATAAAGCATCTCCTGAGAAACAGAAACTGCACTGAGCCTAAAGGCCATAAAAGTGTCATTAGCAGATTTACTTACAAGGAACTGAATCCATGAAATGTACTATAACTTGGTGGGTTAAGTAAACAAAAAGAGAGGCCTTCTTCATATGAATACTAATAACAATAATAGAAAATTAGTAATTCACTGCCCACCTGTGGCATGCCCGCCTTCAACATGTCAGTGAGGATGGACAGAACCTGTGTATAGGAGTAGCTGTCATGAGCTTCCATGTTCAAGAAGCTGACACACTCTCTGCCCAGTTTTTTAAGGTGATCTTCTCCATGCATGATGAGTTCTTGACCTTGGATGACATGACCAGCGAAGCTACGTAGACGATGACGAAAGTGGCAGTTGTCTTTCATGGCCTGGCTAGGCACGGGGGCCTCATACAAACCTCCTCCAATTATTGTCTCTAACAGGCTCAAGCCCATTTTATTCAGGATCTTGTTTCCTGAAACACAGATAAACAAATCTGACTTCATCAACTGTGCTGTAACATTTATCTTTTATGGTTAGGGGTTTGATTGATTAATCATAGACTCTATATAAAAATGGATGTAGCAAGGTGGGACATCATCCATTGGTTTGCATTGGAGCTAGTTTGTAGTGTCTGAAGCCCAGAGTTAGTTTATTGTCTGTGCCATCTTTTCCAATTGGAGGCAGAACTCTCCAGATAAAAAGTGTGGGGTGTTACCTATTCAACATTCTTCTAGATTTAAGTTCATTCAGGTCCCTTTTTTACACATAAAACAGTAGCCTGATAATAACGAGTTATGGTTAAGGTACACAAAAGTAGATTAATACATTTTGGATATTAAAATGCAATTGTGGAAGACCCAGCCAAACCCATAATTGGCACTGTCAGGCCTGATCTGAACCTGATAACCAATTCTTAAAATAATTTGTTTATGCCATTATAATATTTTTAATAGAAATAATTGAAAATTGTAATTTTTTCTGCACCACAGCAATACATTTTACAGCCACCTGCACAATATACAGGAGATGATGATTTTTTAACCAATTAAATATATGTGAGTGTTTCCGTTTTTTCCATCATTCCCAATTTATCCTCAAGGTGTCCTCAGTGCTCTCCCTCTATGACTGACTTACTCACCATCAGCAGTTGATATGACAATAGTAATCTTGTCTTTCCTGCTAGCTCCTGCCTTTGCATTCTGTTCTTCTTGTACTTTGAGACTGTAAATCTGTTACTCATGTAGCATTGTCTCTTATGTATCCAAGCTCAGTAAAACGTCACAACAGAATCAAAATATTGCGGTGCATTATCATACCTGAGAAATCTGTCATTGGGTTTTGTCCATGGTGTGTCTGGGCCCAGTACCAGGCATGCCCACCAATTAGCAGGCCTCCCCCCTCTGCCACAAAGTCATGCATTTCATCTACATGTTGGTCACTGTATGCTGTACATACAAATACACTCAGGTCTTTCCTGAAGTTTGTCTTCTCCGACTTGTGCTTGCTGTAAAGGCTTAGGTTGGGCACGACACCAACAACCCCCTCCCGGCCTTGGTCCAACCAGTTAATGGCATTGTCCCAAAATGAAGCCAGCATCTATAAAGAAAGGCGTCATTCCCAAAGAGATAGTTATATAGATAATTAATCACATAAAGATAGTTGGCAAATCAACTGTATGTAACATTATTTAGCACACTGCAGATGCAAACAATTGCTGGTGGCCTTAAACTAATAATCATATTTACACTACATGAGGCTCATCTTATCAATGACATGAAATACCATGTAGATGCTACACAAACTACATGAGAAAATATTCATCATTACATGAAAATCAAATTAATTTAAAGGAGGCTATAAGATTGATTAAGTCGGACTTCACCTCCTTTGACAGAAGACCTTCATGTGTCACCGCAATGACTCGTCCCTTCCCATAGTGGGCTCCTGCCAGGAATGCCTGTCCATCCTTGGTGGTACCAATGGGGAAGGCTAGTGGACCATGGACCAGAACCTCAGACATATATGATTCTTCCGGGAGATCAAACTCAGAAACATCCTTCAGTAAGGACTCCAAGTCATCTTCAAAATCCTTACCAATACTGTTTTAGCAAAGAGTAAATTGAGGGAAGAGAAAGAGAGACACATACAGGGTGATTGAGGAGCAGGACAAGAACATTCAAACATAAAAAACTTCATGCCTGCTATAAGTATTCTTAAATTAACTTTTCAGTAGAATGAAGATTTGTGTGAAATAATTTAGATTTTTTTGCAGTTTCTTTGATTGCAAGTAGACTTTTTTAAAGAAAATCTTGAAAATTGTTCATGGTTACTTTATAAAGTTAGGTATGATGAATACAAAGTGTGTCAGTACAGTGGATCATGGATTTGCATATTACAACCCAGACAAAAACTATGAGGGACATTTCTGCAGAATCCTTGCATACATTCAATTACAAATATTTTCAATATTGCATATGTTGATTACGTTTCTCAAATTGGAAAAATAGGACATGTAGGAATTAATAATAGTTTTATGATCAGCAACACACTACACATGGAGCAGTTCTCAGATTAAAAGAAAAGTCACATATTTGAAATGAAAAAGAAGTATACACTTACGCTAAAGTCATCCAGGATGAGGGGATCTGAGGGTAGACAGGCAGGATATTTACCTCCCCATAGTGGTCAGAAAAGTAGATCCCTGCCACCCCAGACACCTTATTTCCTGGAAAATGAGAGACTGTATTCTCCTTAGGGTTGACTGAAGCCCAGTGCCATGCCTGCCCAGCTATCAGCACTCCTCCTCCGGCTTTCAGAAATGCCACCAGGTTCTTCGCATCTGCACCCACGCTGTAGGCATCCGTCACATACACACCAACTTTCAGATCATCACTAAAGGCCCCCACAACTTTGGCTTGGAAGCTGGATGTGCTGAGATTATCAGCCACTCCCTTTACGTAGTTGTGGACCCCCACTGTCAGGTTTTCAGATGCATCTCCTCTCAGCCAGGTCAGAGCGTTCTCTACCAGAGCAGGAAAGGTGGTCAGGTAGCCCTCATGACCCAAGACCACAATCCTTCCACGGCCGTACAGAGAGGCCGCCATCAGGACCTGGCCTTGTCTGTTCACCGCTAAAGGAAAGGCATGGTCTCCAATCAGAACAAGATTGCAGGGAACACAGGGACCATTGAAGTCCAACTCTTTCAAGCCTCTCATCAGGGAGCTGTAGGCTTTGTCATGGGAGGACTGGGTGAGCTGGTTGGGCATGGTGACAAGGATTGATGCTCTGAAGGCTGGATGAAGGGTACGACAGTACAGTTGTACCTAGATGAAGTTCTGTTGTGTCAATCAGGCTGTCCTGTAGGGATAGAGAGAGCACTGATAGAGTATAAAATGTACACATATATGACAATGTAGATATAACATTAAAATGTTGATCTACAGTTCAACTGGCTCAGAGCAAAAGGAAAATCAGCAGTTCAGGTTTTCATCAGATCCAAACAATTCAGAAAAACCAAAGACAACAAATTGACTTTTACCTGAAAATTGAGTTGGTTTTCTGATGATGGTCTTAGATGTTTCCAAACAGACAAGCCACCAACAACACTACCTGGCAAGAGTAAAGAACAAGAATATGAATAAGAGTGAGCAGGCCAGGAGGGACTATTTAAAGAATTAGAAGGTGGGACCTCAAGAAGCAAAACCCCTGAGGGTTTTACCATTTACCATTGTCTCTCTAATCACTCCTTTTTTGGGCAAGAACTGTGGTTTTAGTCCCCTATAACTTGCATGGCAAGTTGTAGGATCAAGCATCTTTGGCTCTAAACCTATAATAGGTCAAAAGGTTACGTTTGCTGCTTCGGTTTTTAACCTTTTTGTTATCCATACTGTATTCAGTTCTCTTTATGAGGTGTATCTCATTACTTCAGACTTGTGAATTTTAGTTTTACTGGATTTTAAAGCTTTGAGACTAAGATATTAAGGATCCTAAGCAATGCTATACTTTCAGTTTTCTGCTTGCTGTTTGACTCCAGCAGAAACTGCAGTAACATGTGAAATGGAAACTAGACATTCTGTATGTATGTGCACGATAAGAGATCTTTAATGGATACAAACAAATGAAGTGTTAAAGATTATACCAAGTGTCCAATCAATGATAAACTGAAGTAGGCTTGTCACTGATGGCAATATGCGACTGATAACCTTAAGTGTAAAGGTTCAATGACTTGATTGTGGGAGGTAAAGTGATATACAATAAGTAGTATTATTATGAGTCAGAGTTACATTTATTCAGATGTGATTCTGATTTAGAAGATTAATTATTCTGTGATCAGTAGTGTTATGATTGAGTCTACATTTTCCATTAATACCAATAAGGTGTAGATATCTTTGTTAAGAGGCCAGTTACATTTAAGACATGTAAGTTTCCATGTTAAAAAGGTTAAACTAAGCTGGTCAACTATGTAACTAATGTTTATTGTATAGCATTAGATATGAGACATTTGATAACAGAATGCCAGAGGACTGAATACACTAAATCATTATACCCATCTCCCTGCATTAACTTTAGCAACCATTTCAGTTATTTGAAATCACTACATCATGGGGGATCATGGGGTGTTTAATCCGGTCTGGCAGGTTGAAGAGTTTCTCCTCAGTGGCTGTTTCTATAGGCCAGGCCCAGGACTTAAAGAATCCAGACAGGTTAATCTGAAATGTCATACGTCTTTGAGCAACAACAACATTTTGTTTTATGTGTATGAACTTTGCTGTACTGTGTTTGAGTTGTCATGTCAACTCAAAGATATCTATAATGTGGCACAAACATCATTTTTGAGGTAGGGAAAGGTAGGGAAAGAATCATACGATTATTGGAAATTATATCTGATACACAGGGAGCAACCACATGTAGTATCATATATTTTATATTAGGTTGGCTCAGAATGCATGTTTATTTTCCTTTCCATTGCATGTGCCGCACTGGCATTAAGTTGGGTATCAAGGATCATGGAGTGGTCACTCCAGACAGGCAGGTTGGAGAGTTTCTCCTCAGTGGCTGTTTCTATGGGCCAGCCCCAGGACTTAAAGAATCCAGACAGGTTCATCCCCACAAAACGTGTAATTCTCAGCATACAGGTTCATCTTTCTTTTGATGTCTTGGGAAAGTTGCTCATCTTGTGGTAGGCAGCAAACACCTTCTTAAAGGCACCTTCCACACTTTTTCCCTATTTTGCATCTAGCCTGTTTTTGCCTACTTGTGTTGAACTCCTGACTGTTTTTGGATTTTGCCTTTTGCTTGCTCCCTTGTTTGCCTGATTTCTCTCCCTGCCTGTTGCCGACCTATACCTGCCTACTGATCTAATGTAGTCCCTTGCCTTTTCCCTCAACCTACATTGCCTGCTCTCCCTTTTAAATAAAGGTATTGTGCTATTCCAGTGGTTACCTCAACCATGACACTGTCTGCATATTGGACTAAACCTCACGTTTATGGGCTCCATGTCTACTTCGAGTTTTTAAAAAGAAATCTTGTGTAACATACTCAAATCCTGTCGTATTTCATTGTGTGTGTGTGTGTGTGTATTGTGTAGAAACTGTTAACAGTGAGCAGTGAGTCAAAATGTGTAAAACAAGTAGCAAACAAACCTACTTACATGTCTAAACAAGTCCAACCGGCACACAGGAGTAAAATATGTAGTCTACTCTACTAAGGTCTGCCACTGGTCTGTTTATGAGTAGAGAACATAAGGGTGTTGTTGGATAAGCACTTATTCTATCTCTGTTATATGCAAACACACAGCATGACATCAGCCACCATATTATACTAAATGCCCAGTCAATGATTAACTGAACAAGGCTTGTCACTAATGGCAATTTATGATTAAAGTGCTGCTGTATTCTGAAATCCAATAAAGATCTAGTTAGTACCACCCAATAAGTAGAGTCAGGCTTCTTTTTAACCATATAATATTATAATAATAGGCTGTACTCAAAAAGAAAAAAAAGAATAATATTTAATCATCACATCAACATCACTAAACATGCAATTACTAAATAATTTGTGACAAGTGTAGAAGAAGTTCTTGTACGAAAAGTTTCTCTGAAGAAAAGTACAGATGATGGAGTGATGAATCTTTCTCTTTGCCAGCATGGAGAAGGACACACAGTTGTTCTGCCAAGCAACAACTAGTTTCAGCTTTTATACAGTACCTCCCAGTGGAATTTGAATAAGACCGGGTGACAAAGTAATAAAGTAGGCAACAAATCAAGAGCAAGAGCAAAGGAAGAATATTGTGGCCTCTTGTATTCCTCTCACGAACTTCTGACCAACTCAACCCTCCACATCCAGCCAGTGTCTTGTTGCTGATAGCTCTCGCCAAGTTAGCAAGGAATGCGCAGCTAGCTCCAAGGAGAAAGATAATGAGGAGACAGGGGAAGAGGGTGGTGATAGTGGTGAGGATGAGTTGAATGAGGGCACAGCTGTAGTTAGTGATAAAAGTGGAATTGATGATCATGATGATAATGACGGGCTTATGGAAACTTCTGCTGCAGAACACCTCTGAATCTGATCCATGTGTCTTGGTTTCAGATAGCACTGCAGCATGCTGTCCATGGTGCTTCATTAACACACCTCATATCCACATTCTTTCTGTTCCGCCCTTCAGTACGTTTCCCTTTATTACCACTACTGATTGATCAGCTACAGGCTGCCACTGCACAATGTCTAATGTCGGATGTTATTTACTTTGTTTTATGTAGCTAGATGATTGTTTACAATTAATAGGTAATTAAATTTGAATGACCCAAATCCGCCCAAGCAAATTGAGTCTCTTTCGTTAATCTATGATTTTATTGCATATTTTATGGTTCAAAGTAAGATTTTTCTTTTTCTTTTTGGGGATAAATCAGTTTATTCAGTCTCTTTGGACAGCAGCCAGTTAGCCTACCGCAGATTAGATCTAAGGTGAACTGTTAACTGCACAGCAGCTTTTGGATCCTTATAAGGTTCCAAACTTGTCTCACCTCTGAATGAATCTGAAAAGCAGACTCGCTGTGTAAAATCACATACAGGTGCAGCAATAAACCGTTTCCGTTGGGTTCTGTGTAAAAAGCAAACGTGACTTAATGGCAGACCTTCTGATAAGGCTCTGATGTAGGTTCTTTATATAAAATAGGCTCATCTTGCATCTTGATACAGCCAATAGTATATAAGGGCCCACTAGAAGTCCCCGCCCCCTCCGTGAGGAGCCACTGGCTCCGCGCCTGACTACTGATATCATGTGCTGACCCCCTACTAGGTCAAAAGATGGTCAGTTTGCTTTTGATGTCTTATCTAGTATAACAAAATGCCTGAGGCTTAGATGTTAACAGTTTTTTCAGCCCACCTGACACAATGAGTCCCACATAACACAAAAATCCCTCACACAAGAGAACAAGCTTTTTCATATCAAGATTATGTTAACAAATGTTGACAAGAAGCATGCAGTTAGCAGGTATCTGCTTAACGTTCTTCTGTTTGTGTGCTCCACCAAACTGATTGACGTGACGCAACAGGAGCCGCGAGGGCAAGGCCGCGACGAGCACGGAAGCCTAGGGCGCGCCACGGGTGCAGATCTTGGTGGTAGTAGCAAATATTCATCTGTTACTACTACTACTCCTGTAGCTCTTGAACAGGCAGCAGCTACAGGAGTGAGAATCAGGAAGATCAAGGACAGCTTGTATTATAATAATGAAAATTATCTTTGAATTGCAAGTTATTGGAAATCACCCACACAGATTATATTATGTTAGGAACGTTCTTTTCTTATAAAAAGAGGTTTTACCATTATCGTGTTTTGTGAAATTCAGTATAATTCATTTGATAGTGATTTTTTGCCAAGCGTATTGATGCTACCTGCTTTTTAAGCTTGATTGAGTAATTGGGTGTGTATGTGTGTGTCAGGGTTAAAATCAAATAAAGGATGGCTCCATTGATCAACACACTGATCTATCTTGTTATCGCTTCTTTTTTACACGTACATGGAAGAGTGATGGAAATTACCATCATCAGCCACACAGTACAAATTATTTTTCAAAGCTACTAGATGAAAGAAATTCCTGAAAAGCTACTAAAGAAAATATAATATGTATATAATATAATTTATGCTCCATAATTATGGTTATTAAGTACATTTAACTTAAAAAAAGATTTAAATACTATGAAGAAAACTAGTATTTCTGAGTAATCAAGTTAAAAACTTGTTTATGCTGCCAATTATTAAATATGTGGTAATTAGAAATAACCTTTTGTAGAGGAAAAGCTAATTCCCGTAACTTAATGTAGTTTGCTGGTTTGACATAATTTCATCTGAAACAGCTTGATGAACGCTGTTTTTTTAATAGCAAAAATATTTGTTTTTAGAGTGTAGCGGAGGAGTAAAGAAAAGTTTATTAGTGTATTTTGCATCAACAGTCAAATATCAAATATCAATATAGTTACATTAAATACATTTATGTTCCCATCATAAAAAGGCTTTATAGGCATGATCTTAAAAAGTGCAAAGCAATGTTCAGTTGGAAAAATAACATAAACAGCGTCTGCTTAATATTGGTATTAGTAGTAATGCAGCATTAACAAATGAGGCAGTTTCACTGTTTTCCTAACTGATCTTCAATATTGAGTCTTCTTGATGCATACATAGGCAGGCACTCTACCTCACCCAGATGCTCAGAGACATAGATCCCTACCGCACTGGACACCTTATTTCCTATGAACAGAAGCAGTGTGTTCTCTTTAGGATGATCTGCAGCCCAGCTACACACTTGTCCGACTATCAGCACTCCTCTTGCAACTTTCAGAAATGCTACCAGGTCCTTTGCATCTGCACCCACACTGCAGGCTTCTGTCACATACACACCAACTTCCAGATGTTCACTAACTGTGTTTGGCTTCCTGTCTTAAAAAAACAGTCTGTGCAAAATGAGTATAGCAGTGACATGTTGAATCAGTTGACCAAAGATGATCATAATCATTGGTAGAGTAATAAATTAAGAAACATCATTTAAAAGCTGCATATATGTCTTGTAAACTGCGTGACTGATGTTTCTTCTTTTAAAGCTACCCTTACCTTTGTTACATTTTGGCACATTTTTTTTGTTTAGGTTAAAATGCTATTAATAAGGTAATGGCACTCTAAAATGTTAGAGAGATCCACCAGGCACAGAAACTCATTATTCCACTCTCATATGGGGGGCGGGGGCATAGGAGGGAGGAGGGGTTGTTGCCGTTCAAGTTTTTTCAAAGTGCTGTGTGAAATGCAAAACAAGGTAAGAGTCACTTTAAAATAGTGCAATATATGTCTTCTACATGCTAAGAGATCTATTGCAATGCTTTGGAAAAAAACTTGTAGTCCAAGTATTACTTTTTGGGCCAGGCAAATGCTCTTCACCTTGCCTCTTGAAAAAATAACATACATACAAAAAGGGAAGCAAGGTTTATTTGAAAAAATATGGGGATCTTTTGCTGTATTTGTGGGAAGTTTGGCTATAGCGGAGGATGTGGAGAGTGAATAGTGAAACTGATGTAGGTGATAGCATAATCAGTGATGAAACTGAGAAAGGAAATACCCCTAATTGTCTTATATATCTGTAATTGTATTTGTGTGAGAGGATGTTCTTCTGTAATGTTGATCAGTTTATATGTTGATATGGTGTGATTGCATGTATGTGATGTAAGCTGACCTATCCTGAAACATTTTCAATAAATATAATGTTGGGGGAAAAAATAGTGCAATATATATGGTCAGAAACAACAATAAAAAAGAAAACAGAATGTCAGTCAACTGAGTAAACTAAATCCACAATATCAATATACCCATCTCCCAGCCCATGAATCAGCGGCAGTCTACACTTCAGTCATACTGGATCATGGGGTGGTCACTCCAGGCAGGCAGGTTGGAGAGTTTCTCCTCAGTGGCTGTTTCTATGGGCCAGGCCCAGGACTTAAAGAATCCAGACAGGTTCATCCCCACAGTCGTAGAGAAAGTCTCAGCATACAGGTTCATCTTTCCTTTGTTGTCTTTGGGAAAGTTGCTCATCTTGTGGTAGGCAGCAAACACCTTCTTAAAGGCATCCCAACCAAACCTTTCCTGGAGCTACATGGAAGAAGAAAGAAGAGTGTTGTGTCAAAGAAAAGCAATGCTGTCACTCCTTTTTTGTTATCTGGTGTGTAATGAGCTTTGTTAAAGCCTCACTGGGTCATATAAGGCTTATTTGCTTTCTTTTTGTGATTCTGTTTAAAAAGCGATCCAAGCATAGTTTCTCTACATAATGTAATATACAGTTATTCCTTTTCACCTGCATATATGTCTCCAGGGCAACCCACATTTGCCAGCTGCCGAGTTTCTTGCCACCCTTAACATACTCCTTTGCTCGGCTGTTTCGCTGTTCTGATGTCATAGCTGGATGAGCCTGCATTGAACGAGACAAAACGGAGGGCTTTTAAAAGAATGTAATCCCAATGAAAAGATAAATACTTCTCTCAACATATGATAAAAAAGGAGGAGTTTGTTGTTTCTATTGATATATAAAGAACGATCTAGTCCACCTTTGTCCTGTTGATCCCCAGCACCTCTTCATGCACATACACTGACCAGAGGTTGCATGTACACTCTGTGGTGTGAGATGGGAACTCCCAGCAGCCTCTCTGTTGGTTGTGCCCAAGTTCATGGATGGGGCCCCACAGGCCTTTAGTCCTAGCATGGTCAATGCTGACCAGATCAGCTGCTGTAGACTTGTGTGTCATGATGGGATAACCTGCATGCATCCAACCTGAAGAGAGGAAAATTAGTCAAAACTAAAAGTGTTATAGCAATTTATATTCAGGTTTCATAGCGCTGCTACCAAAACATTACAGTACCTCATATTGTAATGCATGATCATGCATCAGAGCAAAGCAAACAATACAAGCTTCATGTAATCATGTCTTGCTACAAAATGTCTCATTCAATTTATAATTTTAAAAAGGAAATGTATGTTTCAATTTCTAACTAGAAAAATGTCCGGATGTAGCAGGTTATGATATGGTGCGTGCTCATGTCCCTAAGATTTCCAATTTGTATATTATAGATGGCAAACACAATATTCTAAGTGCAGTGGTTATCACCTTTACACAGACTTTGCATGTTATCCCAATGTCTGTCTGGGTTTGCCTGTAGAAATGAAATGGGAGTGTGAATGGTTGTCTGCTATATGTTTGCCTTATAATAGACAGGTCACCTATCTATGGTGTGTGCTGCTTTTTTTGCCCAGTGAAGGTCTGGACAAACTCTATCTTACTGTGGCTCTCGACAGAATAAGCAAGAAAAGGCTAAGCCAAACAGATTTACCATGGGAAATCTGCACATCTGCTACAAAGCGTTCTTTACGAGGAAGTTTGTGTGGTATGACAGCCAGGTCAGCTATCCCCCTCATGATGTTATCCCAGTGTGCTGCTAACTCATCGGGGCGATCCAGGTTCCGAACGGCATCTGATGGTACAGTGAGGATGATGTTCTCAAACTCCAGCTCTGCCCAGGGTGAGGGAGCTGTGCGCAGCAAGGACCAATCAGCTGGTGTTGTCACGCCTGAAAAGAATGAACAGAATGAAGGATCTCATCATGAAGTAAGTTTCCAAGAAAATATCTTTGCAATGACCGGCTTTCATTAAGAATGCTTAAGAATGTACAGTAAATATTAGATTTATACTGTAACTATAACTGTAACTCAGCTCTGTGTGGAGCTCAAACAGAGTGTATGGGCACCATTAAGTACTATGGCCACAAGCTGCTGGAAATCCCCTTCTACACTGGGAACATATCACTACATGCCTTCCATTAACACCATGAGAACATACAAACACCATTCACCCACAACAGACTCACCAGATTTATAATATGGAGCAGGTACAGCCATCTGCACGGTGACCTCTACCCCCTTAGCCTGGGTTTTGGGTGGGGCTACTAGGTAGATGAGTCCTCCCCACAGGTGCCACACCTGCATCATCTCTGTAGTAACAGGAAATCGCTCATGAACGCAGGGTGCTCTCTTCAACTCTGCAGCACTGAGATAGTCTGTTTGACAGCCTATCTGGATCTGAAGAGGAGATAGAATATGTGTTATATAAGTATAGTTTGTACTGTATTTAAAAGGATGCAAAGCTGCAAAGATGAATCGATAAGGTAACAATTGCAACAGACTGTATCCAAGGACTGAATAGCCTGAGAGGACTGAATAACTTTTACAATCTGCCACAAAGTACTTTTCCTCCACTGAATTTTGGGATAATTTGTCTCTGGGAGAATGGACACCTGGGCAGTAATGAATAGGCAGATGGGGACTTAGAACCAAAGCAGCGTCCCAGGTTTTTTGGTGACATTATTCTCCTTGGGGAATGGCAGTGAGCAAACAAAGCCAGGACTGGGACAGAGGGCTGGTGGGGACAGATGTTGACAGCAGGGCCTGCTTTCACAATGTTTTAGGGACTATTGCAGCCACATGATTGGGGTGGGTGTGGAGCCTGCTGCCACTGCAGGGGTTGGGGCGGATTAGGAAAGATGTTACGGGTACAGGCAAGTAGATGGTGGGGGCCGGTGCCTGCTACCTCTGCAGGGTGTAAGACTGGACCTCCACTGAGGGCAGGGCGGTAACACACACAGCCCCACTAAGAAACACAAAATGAATAAGTGTTTTATTGTGTACAGTACCTTCCATCCCTTGTTGACAATCTCTGCTGGTATGGCTATGTAGGTCTTCATACCAGGAGAGAGGTAGAGACCTGTACTGATCCACTCCTCTCCTCCTGATACACACACACAATCACATGCACAATACAGCAAAACTTGATATTAGTATGTTTAAAATCTACAAGATGAATTTCACTTTATTCTTAATAATGTGTGTCGATATTTCAATGTAAAAGCACAAGCATTAATGCAACATATTGAACTTGTGCAGATAAACTGTCAATGGCACATACACAAGTGTTCTCATACTGTATTATAAGTTGAATAAAAAGTAGTTCACACATTTGTTGACAATAATGAGGTCTGACCTGCTGTGTTGGCATTCATCTTGATCTTGTGGTTATAGACCACTGGCATCAAGGGATTATGCTTGATGAGGTAGGGCAGGAGGTCATCAGGATCTGGGCAAACCTTATATACCTCTGCCCCCACGCTGAGGAGTAGGTGGTCTTTAGGACTCTTCACAGGGCAGCTGTCACATACCTTTAAAGAACATAAATAGCACCTATCAGTTGATAATTGTAGTATAATAATCACATACAGTGGCTATGGTGTGCAGTATAAAGCTTTGGCACAGTTCTGTATCACCAAAAGCCACCAAAGATTTGCGTTATTCTACTGGAATATACTGTATAAATTGTTCATATTATTTTGTCTACTCACTTGAGGCATGCCTGAACTCTTTAAGATGTCAGTGAGTGTGGACACCACCTGCTTGTAGGAGGAGCAGTCATGAGCCTGCATGCGCAAGTAGTTGGCACAGTCACTGCCCAGTTTTTTAAGACATTTCTCCTCATGCTGGGTAAGTTGCTGCCCCTTGGTTACATGACCAGCAAAGCGGTGTAGAAGGTGGCGGAAGTGGTAGGTGTCTTTGATGGCCTGGCTGGGCACAGGGGCCTTGTAACACCCTGCTCCAATTGTTGCCGCCAACAGACTCAAGCCCATTTTGTTCAGGATCTTGTTCCCTGAAAGAACAAACAACCTTTTTTTTGGTTTTAAATCCCACAGAGCAGTAGCCTATAAATTGCTTACATGTCTTATTGTTCCCCATCTGACCTCATGATGTCCTCAGTGTTCTCTGCTTGCCTGACTCCCTCACCAGCTCCAGTTCATAAGATAAATTACCCTCAATTGTGTGCTTACTGTATTATGTACAGTACCTTACCTTACAACCACCTGCCTATATTTACTGTACAATCCCTCTGTGTATTATCCATCCATCCATCCATCTTCTTGCCGCTTATCCGGGGTCGGGTCGCGGGGGCAGCAGCCTAAGCAGGGAAGCCCAGACTTCCCTCTCCCCAGCCACTTCGTCCAGCTCTTCCAGGGGGACCCCGAGGCGTTCCCAGGCCAGCCGAGAGACATAGTCTCTCCAGCGTGTCCTGGGTCTTCCCCGGGGTCTCCTACCGGTGGGACGTGCCCTGAACACCTCACCAGGGAGGCGTCCGGGAGGCATCCTGATTAGATGCCCGAACCACCTCATCTGGCTCCTCTCGACGTGGAGGAGCAGCGGGTCTACTCCGAGCTCCCTCCGGATAACTGAGCTTCTCACCCTATCTCTAAGGGAGAGCCCAGCCACCCTACGGAGGAAGCTCATTTCGGCCGCTTGTACCCGCGATCTTGTTCTTTCGGTCACTACCCAAAGCTCATGACCATAGGTGAGGGTAGGAACGAAGATCGACTGGTAAATCGAGAGCTTCGCCTTTCGGCTCAGCTCTCTCTTCACCACGACGGATCTGTGCAGAGTCCGCATTACTGCAGACGCCGCACCGATCCGCCTGTCGATCTCCCGTTCCATCCTTCCCTCACTCGTGAACAAGACCCCGAGGTACTTGAACTCCTCCACTTGAGGCAGAATCTCATCCCCGACCCGAAGAGTGCACTCCACCCTTTTCCGGTTGAGGACCATGGCCTCGGATTTGGAGGTGCTGATTTTCAT
This sequence comes from Scomber japonicus, assembly GCF_027409825.1. Lineage (NCBI taxonomy): Eukaryota > Metazoa > Chordata > Actinopteri > Scombriformes > Scombridae > Scomber > Scomber japonicus. Next base: position 10,316,508 of record NC_070583.1, read on the forward strand.
CCCGGCCGCTTCACACTCGGCTGCGAACCGATCCAGTGAGAGTTGGAGGTCACGGTCTGATGAAGCCAACAGGACCACATCATCTGCAAAAAGCAGTGACCCAATCCTGAGGTCACCAAACCGGACCCCCTCTACACCCTGGCTGCGCCTAGAAATCCTGTCCATAAAAATTATGAACAGGATCGGTGACAAAGGGCAGCCCTGGCGGAGTCCAACTCTCACTGGAAACAAGTCCGACTTATTGCCGGAAATGCGGACCAAGCTCTGTGTATTACCTTTACCAAAATGTCTTGTCTGCCCTATCTCCTAACGTTCCCTTTGGTTCTTGAGCCCTGTTTTTCTCAACCAGCCCAGGGGCTCAGTTCCTGTAGTCCTTTAGTGATTCTGTAGCTTCCTGAGCATTCCTGAACCTGTATATATTTGCTAGTGTATGTGGTAGTTTTGAGTTGTGTTACATTATCATGGGATGGACTGTGCAGTGCATTATCAACTTCTTGTGGTGCATAATCATACCTGAGAAATCTGTCAATGGATTTTGTCCACGGTGTGTCTGAGCCCAGTGCCAGGCATGCCCACCAATCAACAAGCCTCCTCCCTCTGCCACAAAGTCTTGGATTTCCTCCACATGTTGGTCACTGTATGCTGTACATACAAATACACTCAGGTCTTTCCTGAAGTTGGACTTCTCACACTTTAACCCTGATTTGCTGAGAACATTGAGGGCATGATCTTGCACAACACCTACAACCCCCTGTCGGCCTTCATCCAACCAATGAATGGCATTTTTCCAAAAAGGAGCCAGCGTCTGGGAGAAGAGAATTAAAGCAAGACAGGGAGAAGTTCATCAATCATACAAAAAATGCACACATATCTTAATCAGTACACTGCAGAGAGCCAAATTCTTGTGGCAAGAAATGAATGAGTAACCAAATAAATATGAAAAGTCATCATATTTCATTTCTGAGATCATTACTATCAATAATATAGATATATAATACCTTTTATACAACTATACAACACCCATGTATATGAGCAAATTTGAACTAATGAAGATCGATTTCTATTCATTTAATGAAACTGTAAATTATAAAACCAATCTTTAATGTAGATTCTACCTCTCGTCCCATATATCCTTCATGTGTCACAACAATGACCCGTCCCTGCCCATAATAAGCTCCTGCCAGGAACGCCCGTCCATCGTCTGTTGTCCCTATGGGAAAGGCTAATGGGCCATGAACCAGAACCTCAGAAGGCACTGCTCCACCTCGGATGTCAAACTCTGACACCTCCTGGAGTAAGAACTCCAAGTCGTCCTCAAAGTCCTTACCAATACTGTATTAGGGAAGGGAAATGAGGAGAGTGAAAGAGAGATGCCTATTATGAGATACAGTGTGTTATGACATGATAAATACATGTCTCATCAAACACATTTTTAAAATCTTTAAATAAAATAAGGAATAACACATATAAAATGTGTATTATAATTATTATAATAAAATAAAAAATATCATTGTAAATGAGAGAATTGTGGTATTTACTCACACTACAGCCATCCAGGAGGATGGGATCTGAGGGTACACAGGCAGGCACTCTACCTCACCTACATGCTCAGAGAAGTAGATCCCTGCCACCCCAGACACCTTATTCCCTATGAACTGAAGCAGCGTGTTCTCCTTAGGATGATCTGTAGCCCAGCTCCATGCCTGTCCAGCTATCAGCACTCCTCCTCCGGCTTTCAGAAATGCCACCAGGTTCTTCGCATCTGCACCCACGCTGTAGGCATCCGTCACATACACACCAACTTTCAGATCGTCACTAAAGCCCCCCACAACTTTGGCTTGGAAGCTGGATGTGCTGAGATTATCAGCCACTCCCTTTACATTGTTGTGGACCCCCACAAACAAGTTTTCAGATGCATCTCCTCTCAGCCAGGTCAGAGCGTTCTCTACCAGAGCAGGAAAGGTGGTCAGGTAGCCCTCATGACCCAAGACCACAATCCTTCCACGGCCGTACAGAGAGGCCGCCATCAGGACCTGGCCTCGGCTGTTCATTGCTAAAGGAAAGGCATGGTCTCCAATCAGAACAAGATCGCTGGGAACACAGGGACCACAGAGATCCAGTTCTTTCAAGTCTTTCATCAGGGAGATGTAGGCCTCTTCATGTTGAGTTTGGGTGGGCTTGGCAGTCATGGTAACAGTGATCAATTCTCTGAAAGTTGGTGAAGTAAGTGGAGGGCAGGATAGCAGAAACTGTCCTTGGGGGAGAAAAAGAGAGCTGACATGAAAGCACAATTGATGGCTAATGTGTTGCACACCTGTAACAATAAAATGATAACACACAAAATGTTAATCTACAGGTGGACAGACAGACAGAGACAAGAGACAAAAAATAAATCAGCAGCAATCTCCAAATAGTGCCACCGAGTCTCAAGAGTCTGCAGGTTTTCATTACAACTAAACACTAAAAGCACAAAGACATTTGTTTTGTTTACCTTAAAGTTAAGTTGGCTTTCTGCTTGTATTGCTAGACAACAGATTTCCAAAACGGCAATCCACCAAGAACACTATCTGACATGAGAGAAGAGGGAGTATAAAGGAGAGCATGAGAGGGAATGAGAAATAGAGTGAAAAAAGAGGAGGGGCATCAGTTAATACAACCCAGTGATGGATTATTAATAATGGCCATTAACACTAACAGTATGGACACCACCCATCAGCCAACACTCTGAGTGTGTGAGCAGAACAATGCTTTACACATGCAGTTTTGGACAAAGGTACACCCTGGCCATAACTGTACAAGAAACTTGTTTATCCAGTCTGCTTAAGTCAACATTTGTTTTAAAGCCACAATGAAACATTTAGGATAGTAAATAAACCAGTAGGCACATACAAACTTATGTCTACTATATTTTTAGGAGGTTTTGGAGAATCTGAGAGCACACTTTGTGATATACTCTACACTTTGGGTTTAAGCCAAATGACAAAATGTAAAAAAAAAAAATTAAATAAATAAGTAATTGTATTATGTGTTGGTTTTTGTTTGTGCATGTTTTTATATTACATAGACAGACTAAATGATGATCACAAAATCAATACATTCATTGAAGATGATTTTATGTGTGTTATTTATGTGAATGTTATATGCAGCCTCTATGATGCCTCTCAAACAAACTTGAGTCCACTTAAAACAAAATGAGTTTCTGGCACCACCCTTCATCAGTAACAACACCCGGTCACTCTGCTTTAGGCTACATTTGAATCATCGGTTTCTCATGACTAGGTATGCTAAAGGTATATTTCTAATCAGACTGAATTATGGCGCAGATGAACATGAAATGAAAGTAGCTACTTTACCACCACCTATTTTCTCTGTAGTCTTTCCTACTTGTCTGACTGGTTGGCTATGGAAGCTAATACGTGGCCCGCCTATTTATTGTGCTGAGCATCGTAAAAACCCAAACTCATACTAATTAAAAAGAAACGACATTAAGAAAACAAACTTACATCACCGCACAACCTTCTGTGAAATAAAACTGGATGGACTTCCTCCTTCAGGAACATAAAGCGCTCAGGTATTTGTAGTCAGCGGCGGAACCTCTCAGGCACGTTTCTGAACGAGCATATTTTTGTGAGACACGAAACAAGTCCTCTCCGGTTCGTTGCTAACTACTGGAACAACCGACTGTAAGAAGTTCTGAGCGAAAAAATAGGCAGCTTTGCCTCAATAAAGTATATGATAAGTATTCGGAGCTTCACTTTCAAGTGTTCGCTTCGCTATTTAACAAGGGGAAACATTTATAACCTCTACATGGCTGAGAGTAACAGTGTGACTGCCCACACGTCTTGCGCGCTGGTCGGCGCCTCTGCCCGGGTCCCTCTGCAGGATGGACGGGCTGTGTTTCTGGGCCGGGGGCCGGACACCGGAGTCACCGACAAGAAATGCTCCAGACACCAGGGTGAGGACGAGGACGACACAAAGGCGTCGGTGCTTTAAAGACACCGAGTCTGTGCGTCATTTACATGTCTAATTCCCCACGAAATAGTTTGAAAAAGCTGAGTAGTTTTGTGACGAATGCAAGGCAAGAACGCTGTGTGTGGCTAAGCATGTAGTAGTTCATTGTGTTAGTTAAGGTTCAGGAACATAAATACCCCCCCACTGAAAAACAAACTCCATTCACTCCAGAAGTAGCTGAGTTGAAAATTTAAAACAATAAATTCTCCCTGAACTTTTTTAATGGACTGATCTACAACGTACACTAAACCAAGCCAGTCAATTTTATTTGTAAAGTCCAATATGACAAATTACACATTTGCCTTAGGGGCTTTTTAATATGTACAGTAATAACATTCTCTGTTGTTAGATCGTCCTTTTTGAATAAGGGAAAAAGAAGAAAGCTAAATTACAATTACAAAAATGGGACTGGATAAATAAAAATCTAATAAATGTATAATATCTATGGAGAATGATTTGGGTTTGAGTTTCTTCTTGCCCTTTTGTAATAGGTTATGATCATCATTGATTTTTCAAAATAATTATTTTCTCAGTAGTCACCTGGACTATAAAGCATTACAAAATAGTGAAAAATGCCAATCAAAATGTGAAGCAAGTTCAAATTGAAATATATATAAGTGTTATATCGCAACATATCGCAATATATTTAAAATCGTAATAATATCATATCGTGACACAATGTCATGATTCCCACCCCTAATTTATTTTTATTTTTTCAATTTTATTTGGCTAATCGTTTCAGCTCTAAATGAATATAATATTTTAAAATGTGTGTTTGTGAATGTTAAATGTTCGTGGTTGTAATAGTCTTTGTGTTTCTTGCAGTGAAGGTGGTGGCTTGCTTTGAGGACAAAGATGCAACTGTCACTCAGGTATGAAAACAACCTGTCAAACCCAGCGCAGTGTCACTGTTTACAGTTGGATCTATGTATAAAGCTCACAATAGTCCCGTTAATCTTTCTATCTAGAAAAACACATCTGCCACACCCCAACAAAACACAGCAGAGGCCCCTGGCAACACACAATCAAAACATCAGTTATCTCATTGTGTCTGAAACTGTATAAATGCTGCATTTTAATGTCATTTCATGGGTTGTTTTTCTCCACAGCTGGGTCCCAATCCCAGTTTCCTGGACGAACAGAAACTGGGCCGTGGCCAGTCTGGTAAACTCACCCACGGGGGCACCCTCTACCTGGTTAACCAGAACCACCCATTTAAATTGCACTACTCCCTGAGCTCAAATGGAATAACCTCTAGCCCAGCACAGAAAGCCACAGAGAAGACAAAAGGAGGGAAGAATGGGAGAGAAAAAGAGGGGCAGTGGAGTCCCAACCCTAAGCGTAATATAAAGGATTTCTTCTCTGCCTCACCCAAGAAGGTAACACATTCATCAGTGTTTGGTTATTATTTCATAAAATATTTTGTGTGTCATATTTGTTTACTTAACAACAAAGATAACATGTAACAAGACAAATTAAAGTCAGACAACTGTAATATTAAAACATTTTCATTTCTGTTTAGACATCTAAGAGGCCACTGAGCCCAGAGATGGGGCACCATGGCATGAAGCGCCAAAGAAAAGACGAGGATGTCTCAGGTGGATGGATTAAAAAAGAGGAGGAGGAGGAGGAGGATGAAGAGGAGAGACTGGCAGAGGAAAGGCTCAAGCAGCTGCAGATGTTTGCAGAGAAGTCGATGACAGAGAAGAGTAACAGCACCCAGCCTTCAGCGTCTTCATTGTCTTCAAAGGCTTGTGTAAAGAGCAGCTGGCAGCAGTTTGGCAACCTGATGCTTTATACTGCAGCTGGGGTCAGAGCCAGTGACAAGGTGGGAACTACTTCAATACAACATATTACATAAATAATAAAAGCTGCAATTGTCAGGGGTTAATGTGTAAAAGCACTTCTGGCATCTGATATGGATTTTTTTTAAATACAAAATGAAAATAATTTGATAAATAGTGTTCCAGTTTTGAAATTCTCTGGCTTTTAGACAAAACAAGACAATACAAAACCTCTTTCTGAATTCATCCAAATTCAAATATCCCAAGATACCAAGCTATTGAAAACAGCAGATTAATCAATAATGAATGTTCTGATGAGTTGCAGCCGTGGTTTGTGCTGTGGAATTTGGTGGAGGATCTCATCTCTGTTCCAAACCAATCAGTGCTTCTCCTGCAGTACAGAAACCTTCTCAGACCAGTGTGACATCAGTTTCCACTCTTGTTAACGTGGTTTAGTTTCATTTAAATACAACACCTGCCGTTTTAGGCTTTGCTGACATCGATTACACGATTTCACAGTGAAGTTCAAAATGATTCAAATAATGATATCTGCCTTTTAGAGGAGTGAAAGTTGCCATATGCATCTAGTGTTTAAACGTCTGAATACTTCCTCTTCTCTGTGTCCTCTTCAGATTGCTGGCTTTGATATAGACGGTTGCATCATCACCACCAAGTCTGGCAAAGTCTTTCCAACTGCACCAGATGACTGGAAGTATGTCTGCACTTGTGAACGCCCCCTTTTAAAATGTGACAAATGACTGTTCTTTTCTTTCTCTTTCTTGAGTGGTTTGTAGATGTTATATGCCATGTCTAAATGCTTTTCTCATCCTTCTGTCTGTTTAATTAACAGGATTCTGTACCCTGAGATTCAGCCTAGGCTGGCCAGCTTGCTTAAGAAAGGATACAAGGTTGGGAGGAGCAAAATGCAACAGTTGCTGAAGACATTTAGTTAACTTTGAAAGATTAAAGCATGGGAAATGTTTAATTTGACATGTTCAGGTTGTGTCTGTCACTTTATTTCTTATTCTACCCTTACTCTCTTCTTGTAGGTGGTGTTCTTCACCAACCAGATGGGGATCGCTCGAGGCAAACTCAGACCAGAAGTCTTTAAATCTAAAGTGGAGGACATCCTCACCAAGCTGCAGCTACCTGTGCAGGTGGGGTCACATTGTAGATTGACTTTAACATCTCTCCTGATGATGATGTGCATGAAGCTGATGTTTGTCTGTGTCTCAGGTGTTTGTAGCTGCTGGTCCTGGTATCTACAGGAAGCCAGCGATGGGAATGTGGAATCACTTGTGTGAGAAGGTAAATGTCAGTATAGATGCTTGGACACACACACACACACACACACACAAATGATTTAAGAGCCACACCTCTTATGCATGAGTCATAGCCCTTTAATCTACAACACTGTTGACTTGTGGCCTCTCCATGTTTGAGATTAAACACTTTGTTCTTGTGTGTTTCCTGTTCAGGTGAATGATGGTGTTCCTGTTGATAAGACACAGAGTCTTTATGTCGGAGGTGAGTGAGGTTGGATATGAAGCTGTGTGCTGTGACGTGTTTAGTCTTTAGACTTTAGTTCACTACTAGTGTGTTACCTTTTCCCTAAACCCAAAAATATATCCAAATCTGAAACCTGATCAGTCACTAACACCTAACTCCTAGGCCAGAAATAACCCGGCTCAAATCTCCAAGACCAAGAAAAATAACATTTTTTTTGCAGCTCTGAATATTTTTGAAAGAACATTTGAGCCCCAGAAAGACAAACACAAAGTATAATAGCACACACACAAACATGATCATACTTTGTGCACAGATGCTGCAGGTAGGCCAGAGAACTGGGCTCCAGGGAAGAAGAAGAAGGATTTCTCCTGCAGTGACCGACTGGTAAGACCTATTAGAGCCAATAGTTTTTACCTCCTGGCACCACACCTCCTCCTTCTCTACATCAACTTGCTCAGTGTGCTAATTTGTTATTGTGCTATTTTGTTTCATCCTAAGTGTCATTAAGTAAGAATTCAAACTGTCTTTTTCTTGTCTGTAGTTTGCTCTGAACATCAGGTTGCAGTTCCACACTCCAGAGGAATACTTCTTGGGCTGGAAGAGCGCCCCCTACAACTTACCTGAATTTGACCCTGTGAGTAGAAATGCCTCCTCCATAGCAGTCTGTTATTTTTCAGACAGTATATGAGAGTTCATGTTTGGATTAGGTGAGTGTCTGTATTTTTGTAAATGTTTTTCTTTCTTCTGAATAATTAGAGGAAACTCGACTCCTCTGCCAGGCTGTATGACCCGCCGTCTGCCTCCCTCACCTCCAGCAAGACAGAGGTTATTGTTGCTGTGGGTTTCCCCGCATGTGAGTGAAAACGGGTGGTGTATTACTTTTTTTCCTGTTTGGTCTTCCCTCCCACCAACATGTTTCCTCTTCCCTTTCTCTGCAGCGGGTAAATCCACTTTCTTCCACACCCATGTCATACCACAGGGCTATGCATACGTCAACAGGGTGAGTGGATTTTATAAGAACAGGTCGAGTTCCATTAGTGCACAGTCCCAGAACATTTGGTTTTATATGGAAGATCTTAAGTGCTGATGTTGTTGAGACATGTTTATAACAGTTTTAAAAAATTATTTTAAAGTCTTCCCTGACATTTTGTAACCAACGTTTCCTTTCTTTGTCAGGACACGCTTGGTTCGTGGCAGAGCTGTGTGGCTGCATGTGAGCGCGCTCTGAGGGAGGGCCGCAGTGTCGCCGTGGACAACACCAACCCAGACCCAGAGTCTCGAAAACGGTAGCAATGTACAACTGTTTCAGTGTGTGTTGCACAAGTGTGTTTTTGTGTGTGTCTGTATCAGTACGTGTTAACTCAGACATCACCTCAGTGGATACACCTTTATGCAAACAGGCCTATAAAAGCATCCAGACACAGCTGGTCATGCTTAAATAAAGGGTAGTTATATGCAGACAGATGAGTATATTTGCAGACAGGGTGGAGATGTTCACTTATTCTGCACACTAAGTTCTGATTTAAGTCATTTTGAACATTGTCTGATAGTTGATGCTGTTTGGAAATGTGTCAGGATAGATATTATTTTCAGACAAAACACCTGCCAGCTAACAGCGAATAACAGCTCAGTATGATAGATGGTTAAATGAACTGAAGGGCTACAGCTGCAGAATATGATGCTATATTACATCTCTGTCAGCTAAGAACAGAAATATGATCCAATAGGACACCAAAATTGAATCTCTTTTTGCTTTTACAACACGCTGATGACAGTTTAGCACTACAATAAATGATCAAATAAACTACAACATTTTTTGGATGATGTTATGTGATGTTGCTAGTTTTATTCTCTAAAACTAACAAAAAGAGATTCTATAAAAACAAGGATAGAGGAAGAAGTGGTTGGAACTTAATCGAGAATTTTTAGTGAGGAGAAAGATCAGTATGTTAAAATGTCATTAAGTTAAAACAAGTATCCAAAATGCCCATTTATTCTATTAGCCAAAACACTTTTTTTTTTTTTTTTTTTACAAGAAAATAAGCATGATAACAAATGTATTTAAGTACTTAAGGCCATTTTAACATTTAATCCTTTTACCCATGTTGAGAAAAACAATTATCTTGAATCATCATTAATCTTCAACATGGTATTTTTTGGCCCTACCCTGGATCAAACAGCAGTATACTACTTAGAAACATTGTAGTCGAGGAGAGAAATCCTATTAAATGCATGTACTTAATAAAGTGGACACTGATTGTGTGAGGCTGTTGCTATATTCTACTCTTAAGCAGCTTGTATGTGCTTATTTTAATTCTATGTTGTTACAAGCAGTGCTTTGTGTGTGTTTTTTTTCCAGATATTTGGATGTGGCCAAGGCAGCAGGAGTGTCCTGTCGCTGTTTCCACTTCTCAGCCTCTCTGGAACAAGCCAAACACAACAACAGAGTATGACTCACCTCTCCATGCTGTCACACTTAACACTTTGTTTTATGTAATCCTGGCTGGTGATGACAAGTGGGGGTTTTCTTTGTTTTTTTAAATGCATTATTTGTTGTTTCTAGTACCGTGAGATGGCTCCCTCAGACAGCAAACACAACAAGGTCAATGACATGGTTTTCCACAGCTACAAGTAAGTGACACTGGCCAGGAAAAACACTGTTACTGGTTATAAAATATACTTTTTTCTTGTACTACTACCAAACAAAATGCATGACACTAAAGTCTTTAAATATTAAGTTTTAATGCATTTTTCCAACACAAACTGGCTTTTGTTTCACATGTTACTCAATATTACCATAAATGGAAAAAGGCTGACACTATAGGCTTTGAATTCTGTTCATAAAAACACTGATATCAAAAAGGCATTGCTTTAATAGTGACAAATGACTCTGGCCACTCTAATCTAGATCTCTCTCTTGCTCTCTCTCTCTCACTCTCTCTCTCTCTCTGTGCAAAGAAAACACTTTGTGGCTCCTGCTCTCTCCGAGGGATTCTCCGAGATTCTCCACATCCACTTTGTACCTAACTTCAAAGACAGCCAATCAGAAACGTTGTTCCGACAGTTCTCCGAAGGCTGATTGGACTGCTGGCTCTCGAACACCTTGTTTACTTATTGAGACAGAAAAAAACACTGATTGCAACTAGTGAAGAAGTGAGATCCAACTAAAAAGCAAGAATCGTGGCGAAGACATCTGAATGGGCAGAATACTTGTATTTGTATGTCATAGCTTACATGCAAACTGTATGACTAATAGCCTCAGACCACAAACTGACACAAAGTGCAACACTGACTCAATCCATCCATTTCCGTTATATATGCACAGTATGCATGTGTTCTATTGTTTTAGGTATAGAAAGAAGAGAGTGTAAACAAGCAGAATAGCTTTTTATGCGGTTTATTATTTGTTAACAAAAAGACTGTGAATCATTGGTATTTCATTAGACAATAAAGCTTCAGAAAACATTTGATACTGTGTTCCTGTCTATGATCAGCTATGATGATTTATATTAGGATGAAGAGGTTAACTATTCTATGATGTTCTGAATGAGATATATTATTTGTAATCAAGGCAAATCATTCCTGCAGACCAAATTCTGGATCCTCTCAATTGTCCTGCAGGAACTGGATCTCCTTCCCCAGATGCTGTTTTAGCCACGGCATAATCTCAAAGAGGTTGATGTGGAAGTCTCGCGCATCGGGAGGAGGGTTGTCAGAGGAGTACCGCCCTCTTAGGTCACAAACATTTGTGGTGCCCCAGCTCACTACTCCCACCTGGAGATAGAAAGAGGAGAAATGTCTATGTGATGCTGTGTGGGTGATGAAGCTTGATTTCAAGGAGACACGTGACTCACCTGGAAGTAGCGCTTTTTTTTTTGCAGATACAGAGATCCACCGGAGTCACCTGCACAGAAAGAGTCAACATTTAGCTGTTATGGAAATCCCTTGTTGGTCAAACTGAGGTGATTATTGCACAAGAAGTGCTGAGTCCAGACCTTTACATGTGATTGAGTCCCGGTACCCTGAAGAGCCTCCAGCACACAAGAACCTGCTAGGAATGTACTCATCTAGAGTCACATCTGTGGGCTTTGTTAGTGTTCGCCTCGCCTTTTCCAGACAGTCAGGCCTCTGCAAACAGGCACATAAGATACATTATAACACACAATGACTGTGTAATCAACGTGAAAGCAGTCCAGCCTGAAAGCCCCATCACTCACATTACTCTCGGTGTGAATATGTGTCTCTTTGCGCTGGGACTTCTGGGAGTGGATAAAAAAGGCAGACGTCTCTGGGTGTGGTAGAAGCTCCTTTCCTGTACACACGTTAATGTTACTCAGAATACTGGACTTAAGCTTTGTTCAGGGGATTAATATACTCTCATCGGTGCTTTCAAAAGACAGTTGATGAAAGTGGAAAGGTCAAAAGGCCACATACTGTGCTGCTGACAGGTTGAGTTGACTTTCTTCAGTGCTCGGCTACCCGGTACAGTACATGGCAAGCAGATAGGTCTGTTGTATTACACACAGTACACACACAATCAACAGTGGAACATTTAAGATGATTACATAGGTATTCTTTCCCATTTTCTCTAGGATACTCAGGGTACAGTACTGCTCACTTTTTCATGACAGAGTCAGTTGAGTATTTTTTCTTTGGGCTGTCTTACCTGGCTGTCCGGGAGAGAGGGATGCTCTCGTCGACCCGTACCAGAGCTACATCATAGTCATAGAACTCTGATACATTTCTGTGTTCTAATGCCGTGATTCTGTAGTTAGGGTGCATGGTCACATTTTTGGAATACACCATCTGACCTGTGGACCCAAGAAGATTCTTCTTATTTTAACATCAAGTCAACAAGGTGGACTTGCATCTTTCTTCAGTATATACCTTGTAGCTACGTGAATGTATGAAGGATAATGACAGTTTCAGAGTTTGATTTGACTCCTAAACGGATAAGTTGCATTAGAAATGTGCCCCATTCATATTTCAACGGAATTAGGCTTAAAACATCCACCACTATACCATCATCAACCTTTTTTTAAAAATACTTTTCCTTTTCTCTCTTTCTCTGCATTTTTGTCATACTGACCCTGACCATACTTTATTTCCACCCGTTGAAGGACTTTGTCTGTGGCCACTCTGCCGAAGCAGTGAGCAGCCGTCAGCACCCAGTTCTGACTCACGATGGATCCAAAACATCCCATTTCATGCTTCAAGAGAGAAAAGTGTTAATATGTAAAAAATCCACTTCAAGATATCAAACAGATAGGTAGGGGTGAATGTGCAAAGCTCTCACTGTTTTCACAGTGACGTGCCAGGGACTGGTGTAGACTGGGATCCCATGCTGCATGTCTTCCACGTCTTCCTGAGCTACCCCACACATTGTCACGCTCTCGTCACCTGTATTGTCAAACCATTTCACTGGTCAAATATCAGTTACAAAAATGTTGGTATTGCTGCTGTTGGTAGCAATGTCTCTTACTCACTGATGATTTTGTTGAACACGTCTCCCAGCATTTTGTAGTTTTGTAGAACAAAGACATGCTGCTCGCCATTTTTTTGTGAGGCTAAGGAGTTCAACTCGTGTTTCTTCACGTCCCTCCCAATTCCAAATACATAAACATCTGAAAACACAAACTGACTGTAAAACCATGTCGACACACCAAAACAAACTTTGCTTTGGACACGTGATTCACGATTTATTGTCATTTTTGTGACGTAGAAAGTCTATCGAAATCTTAAGTGTCATACATGCTGTGTTGCTTAAATTCAATGATTGGTTTGTTTCTCTTTTATCATGTTACCCAGCATTGTCTCATGTGTGTGATCGTGGTTTGTGCCGCTGTAGTCCAGCAGCTGCCGGATCTGTCTCAGAGCAATCTCAGGCTTGAGGCCTGTGTTGGAGTAACCTGCAGACAGAGAGAGGAATAGGGTTTAAATGCCTTTACCCAAAATATACAGCTCTTTTCCCTTATAATGGGTAATTGTAATGGGTTGTAAAATACTGTAAGGACTGTAAAAGATTTTTATGGGCTGAAAATGAGTGACTCCCTCCCTGCATCTTTACCATCTGTCTGTATGATGATGATGTTCTGAGTCTCGTTGAAATGATTGGTCTTCCTGTTTTGCTTAAATAGAGCGATCCTCTCTCTGACACGAATTAAACCTGCATAAAGGTTGGTGCCGGTCTTCTTCCCGTGGCCTGCAAATGAACAAATGAAAGAGGAATATTTTTTATGGAACACATTAATGTTGCAGTGGTTGGTTGCAGTGTATGTACAGAGCTTGTTTTAAAAGATCACACTGCAGGAGATTAAAGGTTATGGTCATAAAATGAATTTATATTGCATATGAATTAAGGAGTAACAAGCAAAGTCTTACTATTGTAGTCAAAGTCCATCAGATACCCTATGACCGACTCTGTGTCACCACTAATTTGTGAGTCTAAGATGTCTACAATATCCACCGCCTGGCTGGCAAATGACAACACGTGAAAGTTGATCTTTACCTCGTAGCTGTCCAGCTGGAAGGAAAATGAAAGACACATGAAGGTTTCACACCTGCTGAGGAAAAGTGGCAGACAAGCTGCTACACCAATGTGGTTGAATGGTTTTTCTGTTTCTCTGTCTTCCATCTGCATCCCCGCTTGAACTGAATCATTTAGTACAGACCTTCGCGATAAGAGCGATGGTGGCATCCCTGGATTTCTCGAAGTCTGCCTTTTTGATGCTGCCTGATGTATCCATTAAGATGTAGACATTCATACGACTGCCTTCGGCCACACGGAAGGTTCGACCAAAGGTCCTTGAATTTTCTGGAGAAGGGAAAAACTGTCATGAAATGCCACATGACTTCACTCACTCTAGTTACTTTTCTTTTCTTTTTTTACTTTTCTTGTTTTGAGCATGTGTATAGCAAGATTGTTTTGTGGATAATCCTAAAGATAACCTGTACCCACTTTTCTTTATGGCATCTGTTGTGAGAACATCCATGACTCCTGCAAGTGATCCGGACATGGCTGCTGCCACATCGCTGGGGGAGTCAAAGATATTCTGGCCTGTAATAAAGCATAAATATAATCATGCATGGATGTTTTATACTAATGTAACTGTTTTGGGGCAGCTTTGATCACCAATTGCTGTAGTTGCACAACTGCTCATAATATCAGTGTAGATAAATCAAGGATTAGTTGTGCACATCAGTTTGATTGGTTGGCTAATTTCTTTCATTCTAACGGTCATTTCTTTCACCTTGGCACCGTGGTGTTGAGCCGCTCCACTCTCTATTCTCCAGGCAAACCCTTTCAGCCGATCCCAGGAGATCCAGACCAGTTTGACACCTGTAGGTCACCTTGTCTCCTGTCTGAAACCGGCTGTCTGACATCTGGGCCCCCGGTGGGACCCCTGGGTTGTTACAATCTTCAGCTGCATTGAAAGACAGCAGTAAGGGACTAAATCATTTTTGAGGCTATAACCATTTAAAAATAGATATTTGCGCTTTTGGTAAAATAGAAATGTTCTGAACTTAAAGACATCAAAAACACACTGGGAGCACATGTGGCTGCATTATGTCGTAAAAGACTGACTTATCGGTCACTCGTCGAAGTTGATATTCTGTCATTTGTTGTCTTTTGCACTGATGTAAGAAAGCGAAATACAACTATTTATTGTACATAATTTGCTCATACACAAGATTTATATTAAATGATAACTGGTTTTATACTTGTGCCTCTTCCTCACCATGGTTGTCACAGATGGGAGTGGTTCCTGTCCACTGTCCAGTGAGAGTGCAGTTCCTCTGGGCTGACCCATACAGGGTGAACCCTTCATGGCAGGAGAAACTCTGCGTCATCCCAACACGAAACCACTGATCCATGGGCCACAAGTCCCCATTATCCAGCTGGAGCTGAGCTGGGCACAAGATGTCTGAGAGAGGGAGTTTGAGGAGGAAGAGAAAAGGTTATATGCTGGATGAAAACAAGAGTTGTGCTGAACGATAACTCATGAACTTTGGAAAGCCTTTTTATATATAGTTATTAAAAATCTGAAATATTACCTTTGCATGTTGCATGTGACACCCGTCTACCACTGTTTAATCTCATGGGTGACCACTCCCCATCATCACCACAGGTCCTATAGCTGACTGGGTGAGGGTATCGTCCAGTACCGCAGTCATAAGTCAGCACACTTCCCTGCAGGCCTCCCTGTGGAGGAAACACTTTGTCACGTTCAGAGTTAAATTAAGTATTGTGAAGGTTTCCAGTAAAGAGAGCTAAAGTTGTCTCTCTAGTTCCTCTTTACGATGACTAGAAACTGATCCTCTCTTACTTGCTTTATACTGAATATAAATACTTCACTGTTCTATTACTCTTTCTAACATTTTACAGTATTTTTTACCACCTTCCATGTTTCTTCTTCTTTGTCCATGTACTCCAGGGTAAATGAGCACTTTGTTGTGTTTTATATTTGTGTAATAAAACAATTTTTGTTTCTTGAATAATTTAGATTCCGATTCAATACAAAACTACAGCAAATCTTTCCAAGGAGATAAGACTACCTATAAACACATTATTACTTGCATTTTATTTTATTTTTACATTTTAATCTTTTACTAAACTGCAAATCATCATTTCCAACATCACATTTTAGTTAAGTTTTATTCACATAAGTACCTTGTAACCTCTGCTCTGGAGTGCTATATATGAGCTATATCATTAGCTCATTGAGGTGGATTTGTATAATTTTATTACTATATAAATTCATCTCAAGATTTAATACATAATAAACACATTAGGTACCAAGGGCTAGAAAGTATGTATACACTGTTTAAAGAGCAATCTCTCACTTTAGTGTACTATAGGACCTCTCTCTTTTACCTAACACTCTAAGTAAGAAAGAAAGGTAAATAATGTGTTCATTTTACTTGTGAATAAGTGACATGTCCACCTCTGATGGTCTCTGTGGTTGAGCAGTTCACAGGCAGAGAATCACCGTATGCGTACTCATAATCATATTCCTCCTGCAGGGACACTGGAGCACAAACAAAGTGTTGGTGATAAGCATGAATCTCTGCACACATACATGAGTCAACATATGCAGCCATATGGCACACATCCATATGAATGTTTAACAACTATTCATTAAGCGTGATATAAAAGTGAAAAGCTCACCCTTCTGGAGAAAGATGAAGAGCAGGATCTGCAGTATGGACTTGACAAACATGACCACACTCTGTATCAGCTGTGTTTATGTCTTTGTGTGACAGAAGCCACAGCCAGAGTGTCTGTATCGACCTGTAGTCTGCTGCTGTGTTTGATGACTGACTACCCATTAACATATCAGCGAAAGAGGAAGGCAATATTGGGCAATTTATAAGTAAAGGCAGATTTGAGCTCTTTCTTTCATTTTTGGTTGCACTGATTTGATTTCTTTCTCTTGCTTCAGGATTCTGAGCAGTTTAGTTTTGTCTTTGGTGACATTTTTACATCACAGTTTCATTTAAACTAAAAAGCTGCTCCTGCTGCAATGTTATGAACCAGCTTTGGGTACTAATGCTATTTGAAAATCTCACAATCTCTTTAGCACTTCTTAATGTTATTCTCAATTCCCAAACAAAGCTGCGGCCCAATCCTGCTATTGTTTTGATGGCTAATAACCAGGAATAATTACTAATTGACTCAGACTGTGCCAATGTTTTTTTGGTTTGATTGAAAAAGCTGTTGTAGTGCTCATGTGTATGTTTGTGAGTGTGTTTGTGCACCTGATCGGTCGTGTGCATTCGGGCATGCAAATGTGCGTGTAACTGAATCATTTCAGGAGCTTAAAAGATCATTAAAGGGATTATAGAGTTTTAACAGGGACCCCCACCTCCACCTTTCTCTGTGGTCCCCTGTCCCCTCCCCTCCCTCCCCCCTCCTCCTCCTCCTCCTCCTCCTCCTCCTCCATGGGGCTCAGTCTTCTCAGCTGACTCGGCTTTGTTCAACACTGTGAAGAAGTTTTCTAAAACTCTTTTGTAACCATTCACACACCATTTAAAAAAAACAAGAAAGCTACACAGGTCGATGCTGCTGACTTTAAACCACACAAAAGGACAGACACCAGCAGCAAACATGGATATTTTGATAAGTTCATGTGGATAGTAAACTTTTTTATCTGGATTATGTTGATGGATGTCCAACAAAGGACTGCTCTGCTACGCTGTAGGAGTGAAGGCCGTACACTTTCTACACCTCAGTGGAAGTTGACAATCAGATCAAAAAGCGAACAATGTTAAGAAAACACAGGAAAACATCTTCAGCATTTCCTTATGGACAGATGGCTCTCATCAGGATTTCGAGAACGGTGTATTTATCACAACATCCAGCTCTTTGAGAAGAGGAGGACTGATTGGAGTCCCTCTTGTTTTCCTGACGGAGGGACAGAGGACTAAAGATGTCTGACCTTAGCCAAGTAGCCGTGTACTCAGACTCCTCAGACATTTATAAGGTGAGTGAGGATGATGAGATGGATGATGATGGTGCTGTATTGTGGGAAAGGTCACAGACATTCAGCAGGCATTCATTTGGCACAGCATTACTTGAGATTGACAATTGGTGATGAGCAATCAAATTCATATTTTGACTCAAGAACAAGTTTAAATCAAGATATGGCGGTGAAGGTTTCATTTCTTGATTGGGCACTGATTTTTTTCCCCTTCAAAATATTTTTAATTATGATTCTGCAAGATGACAACTATCATTTTGCAGAATCCTGCATCCTGCATCCAGCTGTGAGGTTTGCACCAGGTCTTAAATTAGGCTAGAAACCTACACGTATCTAAAAGGTGTGTATTATCACTGCACATGTAACTACGCAATAAGTCTTAGTATCTAAAGAGTGTCTTTGGTTGAAAAGCTGTGGACATAAGCTGCAGTTACAGGATGATGTAACTGCACCCCCCCCCCCCCCCCCCCAAAAAAAGATACTAGTCATACTAAACCAAGTAAGGCTGTAGCACTAGAATCCTTCAGTGTAGTAGAAAGTAGAAAGGGTGCATTTCATTACTTATGACTTCAACTTTTCATCTGCATGAGGAAGAATGTTCTATTCCTTCAATCAAGTCTTGCTTTAAAATCAATGTGTGTATAAATATTTTTGTCATGGAGATTTTTGTTTTTTAATTGCGATAATCTGTTGGCATGTCCACACAACTCTGTTATGCTTTTCCCAGAATGTGTTCTGCAACCCTGCCTTCGAGCTGGAAGGGGAGCGAGAGGAGAGGGTGGAGGGATTCAGGACCTCCTCATCCACCCCTGAACCAATCAAACCACCAGCAGCTGGTGAGTTAGCCAACCAACATGCTGCTTGAACTGTGTTGGACTGTGTGTGTGTGTGTGTTTGTGTGTGTGTTTGTGTATTGGATCTAGTAACACTATTGCCTCACTTATATCTGCTGGCTTTTAGTCCAGTTTTCAAAATAAGGGTATGTTATAAAAACTGTGTGCAAAAAATCAGTTAGAGTGCCATGAATTGATTTTTTCCCCCAAATTACAAATTAAAGGCAAAATTACAATAATTACTTTATGTCTGCTTACAAAACACAAGTTTCCATTTTAATAACAATTAGGTATTAAATAAAAGGGGAAATAAAATTCTAACTACATGCAAAAAGTAAAGATTAGACAGGTAAAATCACATGTACATGAACTCTCAGAGAAATCAAGATCTTCTCTGTGCTGCCATGCTGTACATATTAATGTGTGTGTGTGTGCTCTGTCACCCAGGCCTGGGCTGGGGTGTGTTTGGGGTGTGTGTTATGCGTCTGCGAGGACCAGGTTGTGGCTGGGGGGTGGTGGTGGTCTCTGTTGCTGCCCTGCTCTTGGTAGCTGCCATTGGACTGGCGCTGGCCCTTATCCTCACACGTGAGTCACCGCTGTACCTCAGATCAGAAGTCTGAAGTGATTTTATGAATTCAGATGCATCTCATACTTACTGATTAATATCATAATTTAGATGAAGTAATTAACTTTTCTCTATAGGACAAACCTTTTCTCTGACTAGTTCCTATTTTCTGTTCATGATGTAGAGATCAAAGGCCAGGCAGTTGAGGAGCAGTTGCTGTCCACCAGCCCTCCAGATCTGCTGAGTGCAGGAGATGGAGGGTCCCATATTTTACCAACGATCCCTGCCAACAGAAGTCAGCAGGACAGTTCAGCAGCACCACAGCCTGCTAGGATCCCCCCACCTGAAACACGTAGGACACTGAAACAACACGCCCACTTACTTGATGTAATATTGTAATATAATATACAACATTTGCAAGCTAAATTTCTCTACATGAAAACCTTTTCTGTCTCTCAGGTTGTGGAGGAGTTCTGACTGACACAGAGGGCAGTTTCAGTTCACCTAACCACCCCGGCTCCTACCCTCCCAACTCCCTGTGTGTGTGGGTGATCAGAATCCCGCCCCCCTCCTTGGTTCAGATCCATGTTTCCTCTCTGAACGTGGAGGGTCCGTCTCCCTGCCTGTTTGACTGGCTGGAGGTGCAGGAACAGATTGATCACAGCTCTCTGGTCACCAGGTCGGTCTTTGAACTCAACAATCAAACACATGAGTGACACACATTCAGGGCATTGAAATCACTCCTCATTTTACATGATACACTCATGACTTCATTGTCAGCTGATATTTCATTCTACAGGGTGTAGCTCACTTTTAAAAGGTTCAGGTTGTGTTGTAAGAGGTTGGAATTTGCACTGCATATTTTGTGTTGCTCATAGATTCTCCTGAGAAGAATTCCAGACACACCTAAACAAGTAAATGTAATACATTTCTACTATCTTTTAAGTGTCTGAAGGGCTTTGCCATTGGAGGAGAGGCAAAGTATGGAAGTGGATGCGTATAAAAATGTCAGACATACCTGAAATTCAAAACTAAAATGAACCTGTACACATGTTTCAATCAAATAGTTATGAAAACCTATGTAACAACACTATTTTTAGACATTTTACCTTAAGGAACACTGTCACGGTTCATGTCATTACCTTAAATAGTTGCTAGATGGCACTGCAGGTCTGTGTATGAGTACTAAATGCTTCTTGGAAATATAATACTGACCTTTTTGATACTTGCATTCTTTGGAAGTGTTATAACATGATTCATGAAATTCTAAAAATGTTATACAACTCTTGCTTACAAATCCCTTCAAGAATTTACAGTGCAAAGTTCACACTTGAACCTCCAAAGCTGTAATATGGAGAGAAAAAAAAAGTTCAAATAAAGTTAATTTCACTTAATTTCTCTCCTGCAGGTTCTGTGGAAACGTAGCACCACCAACAGTCAACACAAACAGCAGCACTGTGTGGGTCACCTTCCGCTCTGATAGCAGCATTGCAGGCAACGGCTTCACAGCACAGTACAGGGCTATTTTGCCTGGACACAGTCAGTACTCTCTCTCTGTGTGTGTGTGTGTGTGTGTGTGTGTGTGTTCAGCTGCATGCAATAGATATGAATGCTCGTTCTAAGGCTTTTATGTGCATTTGTGCATGTATGTGTTTTCTCAGAGAGCTGCTCCAGAGAAGAGTTCATGTGTGACAGTGGTCGCTGTCTGTTGCCTGTGTCTGTGTGTGATGGTCATCCAAACTGTCAAGACCAAACAGATGAGGCCAACTGCAGCCATAAAAACAAGGGTGAGAACTTGCAAACTAAGGGAAGAAACATACCGTAGAGAAAAAGTTGAACACCTTTAAAGAAAAAAAAGAGAGAAAGAAAGAAAAAAGCAGTCATTCCTTGGGATTTTTTTTTTCACAGAATGTGGTGGGCTGAAGAATGGACCACATGGTTACCTGGCAAGTCCAAACCACCCCAAGCCTTATCCTCACCAGCAGGTACATATAAAACCACTCTATTCTGTTCAACTTGTGTTTTTCACTAATCTTTCATTCCCCTGTTGTCCATCAGTTGTGTATATGGTACATTTCTGTTGAGGAGGGGCACGTCATCACACTGAGCTTCAGAAACTTCAGCCTGGAGACTCAGGATGTGTGTGAGTTCGACTATGTGGAGGTACACGACAGTGTCAACACTGGAGTTGGAAGAGCCCTGGGAAGGTGAGACATGTATAAAACTCTTTATTTTTTTAAATATCTTCCTTGTATATCAACAGGTTAATTAAATTCCCCCCCTGCTTTCTTTTAGCTTCAGCTGTTTGGATGGAATGTAGCTTTTCTTATTGTTCAAATCCTGTGTGATGAAAGTATATGAGGGCAAATTTGTCTTAGTTTATTAAAATGATATAACTACGATGTTCTGAAGCTGCTTTGTTTGCTTTGCCTTTGTCTTTGTCTTAGGTATTGTGGTACCAGCTTTCCACCAGACCTGACCTCCTCTGGCCCCCACATGACTGTGGTGTTTGTAGCTGATGAGGGAGTGGCTGACAGCGGCTTCAACGCAACATATCAAGCTGTGTCCCTACTAGATAGTGAGTTCTTGCTTTTGTTAGCTAATTCATTCATTTCAGTTCATTCATCCATTGTCTCTGATTTTCCTGTCTTCTCCTTTCTTTCATGTCCTTTCTTCCTCCTTCCTTCAGATATGACCTCTTTTTCATCATCGTTCTTCTCCCCATTTCATTTTGTCTCCATGACCTATATTTATTCTTAGAAAACTGGCAGCAGCTGTGTACGCTACACCTCTCCCTTTGCTCTTCACAGTCTTTTTCTTTCTATAACCCACTCGTGTTTTTTTGTTTGTTTTTTAAAGGGACATGTGGTCCCAGCCAGTTTGCCTGCAGTACAGGAGAGTGTCTTCAGCCTCAGTTTTTGTGTGATGGATGGAATGACTGCTCTGACGGAGCAGATGAGCAGGGCTGCGGCAACTCCACCTACCCTCCCTTCAGTGAGTCCATGTTATCACTGACCCCGATCAGAGGGTCAGATACAGTGGTGTTTGTTTCTAGTAGAGCTTGGCTGTTGAAATCACCTACAGAATTAAAAGAAAATTTAAAAAAACAAAACTATCAGAATTAAACTAAGAATAGGACTCATTTCCTTTCTCCATGTCACCAGCTTCATCATGTGAGCTGATAGATGTGGAGATGTGTCAGGGCCTCAGCTACAACCTCACCTCCTTCCCCAACATCTGGCTGTCCATTGCTGATCAGAGAGAAGCTGCCACACTCCTGCGACAGTATCGGGTAGGAGCTACCTTCATATTTTACTTTTATTTTCTTGTTACTGCTTTTTCATCTTTAAAAAAATGAGCCTCTTCAATCAATGCCTGAACCGACCGCTATAGCTTCTTTAACAGCTGTACAGCTCTTTCAACCCACACACTTAACCCTCTCGCCCAAGGTGCTGATGGAACTGGCCTGCTTCGAGCCCCTGCGTAGGCTGGTGTGTGGGATGTTCCTGCCTCAGTGTAGCTCTCACGGTGGCGTCCTCCAGCCCTGCCGTTCAGTCTGCTCTTCAGCCGAGCAGCAATGCAGCCAAGCCCTGGACCTCTTCTCCTTCAGCTGGCCCTTCAACTGCCACCTCTTGCCTGACTCACAGGACCCCATGGAGTGCTCGCTGCCTTGATGCCTCAATTACAATGCATTAAAGATACTGCTGTGCTGCTAGTGAGAGATTATCATACCTGGTCTGCTCCAAAACAGACATCTGGCACCAGATGGGTGTGTTTGAGGACTGAAAGGCTTGCACGAAATAAAACTGGAGACCAGACTAGTTTTTTTCACATCAGGTCCACAGCATTCAGGAGTTGTGCTGTAGCAAGCAGACTGACTTCCAGCAAGACTACATCCTTCAACAAACTACAACCTTTAAAGCCTGTAATCTAGAATATTGTGGCATCATAGCAATTTTTAAAGGAAGGCTGACACTTTGGCCACAGCTGACATGACAATTACAGGAGAATGGCAAATGTCTAAATGTAGTGCTACAGTTGCACAAGTGGAGAAGAGTGATGAAGTCAATAAACTGGCTCGGCAACATCTGTCGAACAGAGTTTTCTACCTAAACTTTTCATTGCTTATGAAGTTAGTTTTGCTTTACAGAAGCCATAAAGGAGATGAAAACTTGCTTTTATCTCGTTTAGATACCAACAAAGCTAAATGAAAGTGGTCAATCTCCAATAACAATCTTGTAAATTGTCTTTTTTGCACTATTTATTGCTTTGACGTCAATCATGTAAAAAAAAACAAAAAAAAAACGATCTCATCTATGAATGATACAGTCAGAAATACAGTCAGTCACCATTATTGCATTGTTCTTCAACACACGACGTCACGATGTGCTAATATCATTTCACTGTTTGTAACAGTCCAGATTTGCTCTAGGGTGAGGTAAAATGAAATGCAGGCAGAAGTTGAATCACACTGGAAATAATGACCTCTGTTATAGATTTTCCTTTGCTGAGCCAACGTGATAAAATGTAATAAATGCGAGCCTCATGTTCAATTCATACGGCAAAAGTTACCTCAATGACTCACTTATTTAACTTGTTAAACTGCATTTAATTGGTAAGTGCTGGTACAGAACATTTGGAGCTGAATTAAAACAGGATTTGTAAGAATAAAAAAATTAATCATATTAAGAGGTTCAAGTAGGAATTGAGGTGTATTAAAATACTGTTGTTACATTGTAGGTGTTCTACATCTCCGACATCAACAAAGACTCTCATAACGCCGTGAACACACCGAAGAGCGGCAAAAAGCAGTATGCAGCGAGTTGCCATGCAAACTCTATGTAAACTGGCGGCCGCCGCACTTCACCGCCGCCGCCGCCACCTGCAGCCAAAAAAGAAGTTCAGAATAGTTCAACTTTTTGTGGCAAAGTGCAGCAAGAGAAAACCTGCAGCCAATCACTACAGAGTTATCTGATGTGTCAAAGTATGTTTCAATAAATGTATTCCCGCCCAAAACACATTTAACAATGGAAAATAAACTTATTGCGACTGTTTGTGCACATCACATAGTGTACAACAAAGCGTTGTACAGTTTAGTGTCAGTGAGTTTTGAAGAGATGTTATATGTGCATGTGGGTCAATAATTTCTCTGCTTCATGTTCACTACCCACCTCACACACTCAAGTGATAAAACAAGCTGTTTATGTCAGTGACATCATGACTCCCGGTCTGTGATGCCTTTTAATCCTCAAATAAACCAGAGCAACAGAAAGAGCGACATGTCTCTCCATGGTGCAAATAATCTCTTATCAAGGATATTATTTAGAAGAATTCCTTTTCCATTGAAAAAATAAAGTTTGGTGGGATGACATATATAGAACATCCTATGTCAGCAATGTATTTGGTTTAAATCAGTAGTGCGGCACACAGAGTGACAGAAATGAAAGGTAAACTCCCCCCCGTCGCAGAAAAATGATATTTTTGCTGCTCTCCGGTGTGTTCACAGCATAACCCCCAAGATGAAGTGCATATAAGTGGAAACAGTCTTCTCCTTTCTGAGAAATTCCCAGGAAGGAAATAAATATAACTTTATGAATGAGAATTGGTAAATAAAAACCTATTCCTGACATGGTTTTGCTACATGAAGCTTGATTTCACATTTGTCACAATCAAATCTTTGAATCACATGATGGGTGTGCTTTAGCAGAGCTGTGATTAAAGCGGTTGCTACGATGGGACAATAAGTTTCAGGGTCTGCTCTAGAGCGACAGCTGTCAGGCCCCACACTCGATGCTTCCCGTTACGAAACACAGGGAGTGTGTATCCATACTTGTCACCGGTGCGGAAGTGTGTGTAGCCGCGGTTCTGAGGGTTGCATAAGTGGGACAAGGACAATGTGAAGATCTCCTCCACCTGAGACACAAACACATAAAGAGAGATAATGTTACAACTTTGCTCATCAATCTGAAAAGGGTTAGGGTTAATAGTTAGTTTTTTTATGTTGCTGTTAAAAGCTAATTGTTTGGATATGACATCATAACCCCAGAAAGACATCTGCTTTGGAGAAATACACTGACACAAACTGGATAAAACATGACTTAATACATGCATTGCTACCAAAATGAAAACCTCCAGTCATTTAAACAAGTGGAATTCAACCCATTTCAAGTAGATATCAAATATAGGACGCCTGTACCTCTCCAGGGTTTGGTTTGAAGGACAACTCCTCTAAAGGGCCGAGGTTAGCCAGCACAGGAGCAATCATCATCCCTGACTGGAGAAAGAGAGGAAAGATAAAGACAGCATTAGGATCAGATACAGATTTACTATCGAAAATAATGAGATTACTAAACAAGGCTCTGAAAGTTAGACAAGTGATAGAATTGACTGCTTAGCCTTGATTTAAGTGTGTAAATGCTTTTCATGTACATTAAAACTATTTACTTTTTATTTCTCTATCATGAGGGTAGACTTAAGTATGGCTTAACTTTATGATAAACGCATGATGAAATAAAAATGTATACGTTTTATCAAAATTAATGAATGAAATTTTCAAAAGAAATGCAGCATTTCTTCTTTAAAGAGCCATCTGTGGCTCAACACTACAGTTTTACAATAAATATCTGCCAAAGAATCATTAACAATAAAAATTCCTTCCTGTAACCGTTTCCTAAATTTAGACCAAGTGGTGAATGAAAGGAATTTGGAGTGAAAACAGCTCACTCATTCACCACATGGCCTCAATTCTTTTAAGCAGTTCTCACTCACCATGTCTCTGAGAGGCTTAAGAACCCCCCAGACCCGATCTGTTGCCACATTAACACCCAGCTCTTCCCGGGCTTCTCTCAATGCAGTGGCAACAACATCTCTGTCTGACGGATCACTTTTCCCTCCTGCAAAGCTACACAACAGTAGAATTGAGGACACATGCATTACTCTCCTGAGCATTTTATACACACTAAGTAGCCTGTTTCTAGGCTTCCACTAACCTGACATCTCCCTTGTGCCTTCCCTTCAGTGTGCTGGAGCGCAGGGTGAAGAGAAATGCTGGTTCCCCCTCAACAGAGCAAAGTGAGACCAGGACAGAAGCCCATTTCCCCTGGTTCTTACCCTGGCTTTGACTTGCCCCTTTTCTCCCCTTTTCCACTTCATAGTGCTTCAAGTTGGGTTCTAGGCTCAGTCTACACCTGTTTTCATTTTCTAGGGATAGACAATCTCTCCATGCGTCGACCATGTGAGGAGCAGTCTGATGAAGAGCTCTGGTCTGTGATGTGCTGTGAAAGTTTTTCAAAATCCATGGCTTCAGTGTGGACGAGCTGAAAGGTCTTACACAGTGCTGTCTGTAATATAAATGGCTTTGAAGATAAGTACATGAGTGAGTCTTACTGGTTAAACTGTGTGAAGGTTGGCAAATGTGCCAAGGCCTTTTCCAGGGCTGAAGGCAAGTGGTGTTTGTTAAACAGTCCTGGTAAGCACTCACAGCTTTGGGGTTTTGAGCTAAATTTTCCACTACAGTGCACTTCCATGGATTAGATGCTAGTTTGGACTTTCCAGAAGCAGAAACCTGAGGGGTTTGTGGCTGATGGCTGGGCAAAATGGCTTTGGATGTGAGGTTTTGAAAAGAGGCCTTTCTCAGGTGATGGTTACCACAGTCCAAGCTATAAAAAGACACCTGTGTTGAACAAGATACAGTCTCTGTGGACAATGATGACCCCTCATATCTCCTTTCCTTCTGCTCTCTTGCAGCATGCCATCCTGCACCAGAGTGCTCAGAAAACGCAGTTAGGTGAGACTCCCTCAACAGCAGCGGCCTTATGGGACAAGACCAGGTCAGGATCTGATGACCCCTAATAAACATCCTGTAAAAAGAAAGGTTAGAAAAGTATCAGTCAATGGGGCTCACTGTGTACATCAACTAATTACATCAACCTGAGATTGCACTAGGTTCAGTTCATCTCACAGTTAAAGTAAAGCTTAATGGCCAAACATCTCCACCTGTAGAGGAGTGATTACGTCTGGTGAGTAAACTGGGTTGGACTATGAAACCGGTTAATATGAGCTCAGGGAATTTCCCAAACTTAACAACCATCACTAATACTTTCAATGTCACGTCAAACAACTGCCCTAGAGTTGTTACGGATCTGGAAAACTCCCTCAAAGCCGACATACTTCAGCTGTTCATGCATCAAGTTACATGACTAGTACTTTAGTTATCTGTCTGCAGTCAAACTTTGGCTTACTGGCTACAACTGCTAGTTAGCTAACTTGTGTTAGCTGCGTTAACGGTGTCAATAAATACCACTTAACGATACAGTTTAAGGTTTGTGGCTTCTTCAGCACTCACTGAAGCTATGAGAAACTGGTTGACATGGTGTCTACATCCTTTTTGGCTTCAAAAGTAAAAGGTGTAAACACGCTAACTATCCGGCTAAGAAGTTAGCATGACTAAATACAAAGCGAATGTCATTCGAATCACAATGGTGACATTCAAATTTTGTCAATAGTTAGGATCCGGCATGTCCCGCACGAAGTCAGGAAACACGCCAGTACACCGGTTTAAAAAGTAACATGTCATATGAAGGCAGAAATCATTCACCTTGAAAGTTGAATCCACATCTACTAGCCACTCGCTCAGCTAGCCGGCTGCCAGTAGTCAATATGGCCCCGGGTAGCTTCATGCGCGTCACTGTTGCCCTCACTACGCTATGACGATGCTCATTTCACAAACTAATTTCACATCTTTTCTTTTTAGCTGAATGTAATAGTACTATACAGGGTGTGGATGAGACTAGATGTTTACATAATTTATTGATGAAATGTTGAGGACAACCCCACATTGTTCTTAGTTTACATCACCAGTCACGTCTTCACAGGTGGAAAAACCAGTGTGTCCTCTTTGGAGCCTGCATATTTCCTTTGTTTGGAATGTTGATTGCAGTTTTCTTAGGGAGCCCCACATCACAGTCAAACTCCAAACATTAAATTAGTATATATTTTTTTTATCATTAGTTCATTTTACAGTGGTGTATAAGTTGCCATTATTTCATGAAAATGACCATTTTTGACTCGACAGACAAGTACCTCTGACATAGAGAGAGAAACTCACAACCTGTTTGACCAGCTCCACCCTTGGTTTTTAAGAAGCATGTGATTCAGGAAGCCTGGCATTTCAAACTTACCATCTTTGTGTGCGTTTCTGTAGCCTACTTGAACAGGGAACCTTAGGTTATCCATTTTGGGCTGGGCTTGCCATCCTCCCCTCAACCGAGCACCAAATGGCCTCAGCCTGGTCAGAAGAGGAGACCTTTGTCTGCTCAGTGTGCCTGGACACCCTGAAGGATCCGGCCACTGTACCCTGTGGACACTCGTACTGCTTGGCTTGCATCAAGAGCCACTGGGACAAGGAAGACAGCAAGAGCCAGTACAGCTGCCCCCAGTGTAGGCAGGTTTTCGAATCTCGACCCTCGCTGGCCAAGAGCACTGTCTTAGTGGAAGCTATGGAGAAACTGAGAACCAACAGCCTCAAGCATAGGCCCTCCACAGCTGTCTCCTCTGCCCCGCCATCAATGCCTATCTACCTGGAGGTCCTACCAGACACAGGACCACGACAGGGCAGCATGTACCCTCAGCTTCCTACAGTGGCCCCCAGATCCTGCCCTCATCACAACCAACCCCTGGACCTGTTTTGCAAAGATGACAAGGAGTGTGTGTGTGAGGTGTGCTGCCAGCATGGACACAGGGGACATCATGTGGCCAAACCACAGGAGGAGAGACAAGAGAGACAGGTATGTAATGCACAAGGCAAACATCAGCAGGGCAATGTTTTCAGTAAGGCTCAGAGTACAGGACTCTGATGCAGATGAATCAAAATCTGTGTAACTTTTACAAAATGTAGCTTAATTTGAAGTAGGCTACTTGTAAAACAACTAACAGTCTATGTATTCCTCACACATCTGTGAAAGTGTCCTTCCTCCTCTTTAACATGACTTTTTGCATTTATTTTGTAACATCACATATAACTAAGTACAATCTCTATGTCTGGGGCCATTACTGCCCCACAGTGTGTGCGACCTTTGTTTTTAATTCTAACACTGGATGGTGTGTGTTTGTGTCTAGAAAGAGCTTGTTCAGATGCAGGCAGAAGTACACAGGAGAGCCCAGGAGACTGAGAAAAAGCTTAAAGAGCTCCCACATGCTGCTCGTCAATACAAGGTAAGGGACATTTATGTTTGGTGTAGCAATTTTGGTCACTATCTCTAAAGTGTCTTGCTTGTAGTTTTCTTTATGACAAACATTACATCACATTCTTTGTATTCTCTTTTCATTATTGCCTTATCCCTGATCATCTCTTTCCAGGCCTTAGTTCAGGCCCTGGGGCAACAGAGCACCGATTTATTTTCTGACCTTGTCAAGAATGTGAATCATACGGGCATCCAGGTTGGTGAGCTTCTCAGCACTCATGAGACCTCCTTAGGCAGCCAGATTGAGGGTCAGATTCACAGACTGGAGCAGCAGGTGGTACAACTCAACTGGAAAAATGAAGAACTGAGCAGACTGGCTGCCATGGAGGACCCCGTCTGCTTCTTGAAGGTAATGAATGTGAAGCAGGGTGTTACATTTCAGAATCACACACAATAATGGATAAGATTCACCGCCAGTAAAATAGGAAACACAGTTTTTAAACTTTGTGTCATTTATTCTCAAGAATTTCCTCATCATGGAACCGCTGGGTCAGACTGGTGCCACAGGAGAGTCGATACTGATAAAGGAGGAAGCAGTAGTGGCCTCCATCCGTTCAGCCATGAAAGAACTACAAGAGTCAATACAGAACCTCTGCAAGGTCACACTGGCCAAGATCATCACATTAGGTCAGTATTTCTCTCATTTTTTATTTTTTCTTGTCTTCAGAGGGTTCAGAAAGTCAAAACTATCCCTTTTCACTTTAGTGAATGATGACCCTGTGGCTTCAACACTGAATGGTGGATGTGCAGCAGCACCAGCAGAAGCAGCAGGCATTACAGTAGCTGATAAACATGATCAAGCCAGCACACAAAACACAGGTATGGTAACTTCCCGTCAGCCAATTCAACACAAGCACAAGAATATGTATGTTTTGACTCTTTGACATGTACTGAAGACAGAGACACCTTCAGATGTATTTTCTTTTTCTTTTCTGTAGTGTATGAGATGACAACAAACCCTCCACCTTTATGCCCACCCCGACCTCAAGGTAAGTTACCTTGCAATTTCATAGTTTGTGACTTATAAGTTCTTGAACATAAAAAAAGTTATAAGAATAAGAAAGCCTGTGGCAGTACATGAGAACAGCTTCACTGTTCTTAGATATTGTGGAGTTGAGTTATTTTAGTTTACCTGTTTTCTTTGTTGTCTTTCTTCTCGTTTCTCTGGACATGAAGTTTCTGCACCCCCTCAACCATCCCTTCTTCCTCAACCTCAAGGTAAATACCAAAACACTAGAAACTGCCTGTATCAACTTCAACTTCCCATTGTATAAGTATAACTTTATCAGTCTTTAGCCTAAAGCATTTGACTGGCAGTACAATCTGGAAGGCTCAACTCAGGCCTAAAGATTACTTGTTCTGTTTTTATCAGTGCACTTTTATATTCTTTTTAATACTTTGCTCTTAGCTCCTGTGACAACAGTGGGACTTGTGAATCCAGAACCAAAGACTAGAGGAGAGCTGCTGAAATGTGAGTCCATCATACTCTATAATATGAAAGACAATATAGTGTAGATCACAGTGTCAAAGCCTTCAGGGAGGCTTAACTAAAATCTTCTCCCTTCAGTTCGCTTTGAGCCCACCATGGACCCCAACACCGTGTATCGCCACGTGCTGCTGTCAGATGGAGGGCATAAAGCTACAATGCGGGCTGAGAACTTGAAACCAGCAGACCATCCTGAACGCTTCCACTTCTGGAGACAGGTTCTCTGCAGAGAGCCTCTGGCGGGGAGCCCTTACTACTGGGAGGTGGAGTGGACTGGCCAGAAGGTGACATCAGTCAGGCATCACTGGGGCTAGCCATATGCTTCATACAATGAAAATCATGGCTAATTTACAATAATTTAATGTGAAAATGTATTAATATATCAACTTAAATCATTACTGACAGCAACTAATATATTGGATTCAGGTTCTGTTGGTTGTACAGCCCCATTTGCCCAAAAACAACTTAGTAGTGATTATGAAACAGTTCTCCAATTACAGGTTACAAATTGTAGAGCACAACAATAAGCACTCTGTCCAAAGAAAGCTGCCAATATTGTGTCTCATCCAACTGCTAACCTATTAAAATTCTTATTGCCTTTGTTTACAGACTTTCCCCTGTTGCCATGAAATTTGGTTCCTTTCCTAATCTAGTTTTGCTTGTCCCACACTGCAGATCACCATTGGTGTGGCCTACAAGGAGATGCAACGTAATAGTTCTGATGACAAAAGCCGCCTGGGCCACAATCCTCTGTCCTGGAGCATGTACTGGTCCGGGACTGGCTTCTCCTTCTGGCACGATGGCCAGGAAAAGCAGCTGGGTTCACCAAAAGCCCGACGAATTGGTGTCTATCTGGACCAGCATGCAGGGATCCTGGCCTTTTACCGCATCGCCGACAACCAGGCTTACCTCATCCACCAGCACAAGACCCAGTTCACTGGACAGCTGTACCCAGGGTTCAGGTTCTGGGCAGGGATAGGAGCTACACTGACTATTTGCCAGTTGGATTGAGTTGTATAACCTGCTTGTCTGTTTTAAAGCATGTGACATTTTGACATTTAATAAGGAAGTAGATTCTCTCACTCTGGAGTTTCGTCCCTCTGAAGTAGAAACATCAGTCTTCAGGAATGTCTGTTTTTCTTAATCCATGCATCCATCCATCCATACATGTGTTGTGTATTTTCTAAAAAAATATGTTTGTTATAAGTTAATAAAATAGTAATAAACACAATAATTGAAAGCATATTTCATTGAATCAATGCACCGTTTTAATAATAAAGGTTAAAGTCTATGTGTTCTGTGGCTGTATTTATTTGTTAATGTGAATATTATATAGGTTAATGCATAACTGTGACGTTACCTCCACCATCTTACATGACTAAAGGAATAACTAGAGTACTGCTGATCTTATCTTTGGATGTTTTTAAGCTCCTTTTTCATTCTAAAGTTATCTGATGTACCTTTAGTTTTCCCAAATGTTTTGGAGAGAACTGTTTGACCTTCATTAGTCTTTTGTCCACCCATTCCTTTCTCTGGACACATGTAATATGTTATCTATAAATCTGCGATGAAATTGATGATTTGTCTTTAATAAAATATTTTTGACTCTTCCACATCCAATTCTCACCTGCTCCATTGACTGAAAACATTTTGTGATTCGGTCTTTTCTTTCTTGTTCTAAACACAAGCATATCCCACTTGCTTTGTGCTAATAAACACAAGTAATCCAACACTATTCACAGGTGGACAATGAAGCTCTCATTTTACATGTGGTGGCAACTGCTTGTATGACCTGCCCTGATTGAAAAAGTTGCAGAAATGAGGGAAATAGTGAACATTTATGACATGGTGTCTTTCAAGGCTTCTACGTGCAAAATATCGATCCTGAATTGTAGATTTTTTAAAATGCTGGTATAGAAAAAATGTATTTGGACACAAACTCCAATCTCAGCTTGAATCAACAATAATAGCTGTTATGGCTTGTCTTAGTCTGCCTATATTAAACAGGTTCAAGTGAACAAACGCAAAATTAACCCTAACCCTCCACACTCTGCCATTAATAAAATAATGTTCTGCAAATATAAACACAGAGGAAGGACATTATCTTTGTGTGCTGATGGGAACACCACTTGGACAGATGATACTTGACCTATATCTACAACACAAAGCCATAGTGTGTGTGTGTGTGGGGGGGGGGTCATCTGTGAGCACTCATTAAGAAAAGAGTTAACCTATAGAGGTACATAAGTATACAGGATGAACAATAGCAGAAACAGGGTGGAGCTATTTGGATGTCGGAGGTCTAGAACTGATGGGCAACATATATATAGCTGTGACTCTTGACTCAGAATGAATCTCACACCTTCTCTCCTTCTGAAGCCATCATCAGTTGTCGGCATCACCATGCGAGGTGAGATGAGATATGATTAAAATGATGGTTGTAACCACACTTTTTTGCATTAAGTTGGCTTAATCGTGTGTTAAGTTAAATGTTTGTTAAGATCTAGGGGTGAAATGCTTTACAAGAGTCAATGATATGATTCCTTTTGGGTGTTCATGCCTTTGCTCTTTGCCTTTTTCTGCCAGCTGTTATAGTGCTGTGTCTGTTGGAAGCTGTGTTCGTCCAGGCCAATGATTATACCTGGGGAGGACCTGGCGAAGACAAAAATGGCAAAGACAGAGCTGTTGATCCAAACACAGACAATGGTGAGAAATGTTTAAGAAATTAGGTAAAGTGTCCTTTCTATCAGGACACAGTCAATGTATCTACATTTACTCTGATCTGCACAGCTTCAACCTATGTGTGTGTGTGTGTGTGTGTGTGTGCTCAGTGTGTGTGACCGACCAGGCATCATGTGGTTGCTGTCTGATGCAGCAGACGATACACAGGATGAAGATGTTCTTTAACACGAGCCTCAATGAGCTGGAGAAAGAACTGATGAAAGCAAAAACCGCCCTCAATAATGTCAGAGGTGAGACATGTGCATGGGTTACGCAAATGAGATGAGATTGCAGGTCACCAAAACATCTTAATCTATCTTGTAGCTCAATCAAAGGTTTTTTCCAATGTAACTTCTAACATGTCTCTTCTCTGCATCTCCAGCCAGCCGCAGTGCCTTCTCTGTCGCTATAACCAATAGAAAAGACTTAACCTGCTATGGCCCCTTCCGTGACGATAGGCTCATTGTCTACAAACATGTCTTCATCAACCTGGGAGGTGGCTACAGTGAGGACAGCGGTATCTTCACTGTTCCTCGCTCTGGTGTCTACAGCCTCGCCCTCACCGTCTACAGCGACGCTGGTTCTCCTGGTAACACCCTGGCTGCCTGCGCTGGTCTGCAGGTGAACAACCTGGTGGTGGCAGGCCCCAGAGAAAAAAATATGCAAGATCAAGAGGACAGCGCCACTATTGTTGTGGCCCTCCACCTGAATGCTGGGGACAAGGTGGCTGTAAATCTTCCCATTGGATGTTTCCTCTGCGATGACAACAGCCACTATAACACATTCACTGGCTTCCTGCTTTATGCCACTGACTAAGTTAGGGAAATGTAGCTGCTCTAGGTTTTGTACTAACTGTTACCCTACTGTCTGATTCATTATGTGGTAACAGCTTTGTATTGTAGCTCTTAATCTCTGATCTTCTGTCCCATCAAAATTCAACTCACCTTCATTTTGCTTGTGTTATTTCATCATGTTCCATGTCCATCTTCTGATCTTCCTCACGCCTTTGTTCTTGCCACTGTAAATCTTTTACTTACTAATTTTATGTCATGGAAATATGTGATAAACCTGTCAAATTGCAAGAAAATAAAACAGGATTTTGAACAAACTGGCACTGTTATTAAGTATTTTCTTTTCATCTCCACAACAGCACACTAGAGAGTTAGGAGTTGTGTCTAAATTCATTAATAGTATTATTAACACAGCTAACATCTATAGTACTTTTAGTACTTTATCGTAATTCAAGTCATACATTTTCATCATACATCTTGAATACATTTAGACATTTTACATTAAATGCTTTAGTTATGCAATCAACCATATGATGCTGCTACTTCATGTTCTTTGTCATCCTGAAGTGGAAGACATACTGTATCTTCTAGTGAAGCACACCGTACTTGCTCATCCTGTTCAGGGTCATAGGACCTGGAGCTTGTTACAGTATACACTGAGAAAGATGCAGAGTGCACCATGGTCAAATCACCTGTCATAGGGCTAACTTATAGAGACAGACAAACACGTTTATACCTACAAGCAATGTCTTTAGACTCACCTACGTAGCTGTGTTCAACCATGGAACTTATTGCTGTAACGCAAAAGTTCTGTCGCTGTCTCTCAAGTCAAATGTGTTCCTTGGAGGATAAAGAGGAGAACAGCAGCAGACAAGACCCACATCATCTGCTGAGAGGAGCTAGCAGGTGACACAGCACACAGTGGCAGAACCCAGACCCCATGTGTTACTGAATGAACCAGAAGATCTCAGAATGAAGAGACCAACAGGTTTCAGTCAAAGATTAGGACTAAGAAGTTCTTCATGCTTTAATGACTTCAACTGCTGCACAATTGGCTGAATCCATTACAGGCGTTCAGTACAACTATGAACAAATCTTTATCAATGAATCTTCAAAGTGAGCTGAATATACTGAATTACCATTTTCACCGACTGAATCAGTAGCTTTTAGCAGTGGAGTGCCTCACTGGGGGCCAAGAGCACAACCCATAATGATTAATCATATCTGATAACACTTTTTAAAATGTAATACTGCTGAGATATTTAACCTCTGTGCAGTGCTTGAACAGTATAGTTTTGTACTGAACAGGATGTGAAGGCTCCTCCAGACATGTTTTAAAATGTATATGCTCTACTTTGAATATGATTTATGTCAACTGGAGGCATCAGAGGAGGTGGTGGAGAACAACAGGGTGTTTGTCAATCTGAGGCTGAAACAGCACCCAAATCTCTCCCATTGCAACATCAGTGATGGTGTTTAGAACCTGCAAAGCAGTTCAGCCTCTTAACAAGGACATCTGGAGTGTAACCCTGTCCAGCCTTCTCTGGATACATAGAACCATGTCATCTCTGATGGAGCAAGAGAAGATGACCTGATGGAGCATGGACAACAGAGTAGTTGAGACCCAGTCCTGAACATCCTGAGTGACTCCAGCAGCCATTTTACAGAGTTGCTGGGACGGCATGTTGAAGGAGGTGTTTAAAGGAGGCAATTTTTGTGACAACCTCTATCACCACCTCCCATAGGCCAAGCAGTTTGGAGCTGAGGGCTCTTTAGAGAAGCATCTTTATGTTAGCGATCACTTCTAACATTTGAAATAAGGAATGTGATACAATGAGCGCATTTTACACTCAGGATTATGGTCTTACCAGTTTGAGAAGAAGCCCAATATCAATGTCAAAATCCTCTAGGTCAAATACCCAGAACCTTCAAACAGAAAGAAAACACAAGCTTCATCTTCACTGTTCCTCTTTTCCTCCATAACTAGAGACAGATTGGTGTGACATGAGCAGAGTTAAGGTCAGTTGGTGTAACTCACTTCACTCTGTGCTCTTGCTCTCCTCCTCTAGCAGCTCACTCATGTCTTCACATCACATTTCTTCATGCTGAAGTACAAGACATGAGATTGGACTGGGCAATTGGAACAAACATGGTGCATGGCTAAAAAGTCATGCACCATGCTGATGAGAAAACTGAACTCCACATACAATACACCCCATCTCAGATGATAGATGATACCCGTGTGGCATCAACAACAATGCCGTGCAGGTTGTGTGCCTGCTTGTGTGTGAATTTTAGAGAATGAGAGCCCCTAGTGATGGAGAAATAAATCTCCAATTATAAAGTTATACAGGCTAAACCAGGAGGGCAATAAAAAATGAGGAGGAGCGATTTTAGAAGAGGACAAATAAAACTGAGAGATAACAAGGGAGGGGCTCTGAAAAAATACTGTATATATCCAACACTCTTGTTTTTTGATCAGTCTGCACACCTTCAATCCTTCTGAAGCCTTCATCATTCACCAGCATCAACATGAGAGGTGAGACTGGGTGCTTTTACAAGTTACAGCTGAAGTGACATAATATGTAAGAGAGAGATGTTTGGAGCCTCACAGACAACCTTGACTCAAGTCAAACATAAAGGATTGAAACATTCTGTCTGTTAGTGTCCAAATAGTTTGTAATGTAGTAAGATAAAATGGTTCAAGACTGTATGTTAAGATTTCATATACAAAATACAATAAGAAGATGTAAAGGTACATGCCTTTCTTCTTTTTCCCCCAGCTATTGTGCTGCTGTGCCTGCTGCATGCAGCATTTAGTGAGCGTAGACGTTATTCCTGGAACGGACCTATCCAACTAACAACGACTATGTCTCCAACACCCAATGAAGATAATGGTGAGAGATTGTCAATGAAATAAGTCTGTCTATACAACTGCAACCCCAATGTATTAATGTTGGTGGTTTTGTGTGTGTGTGTGTGTGTGTGTGTTTGTGTGTGTGTGTGTGTGTGCAGCATGTCTTACGGACCAGATGTCATGTGGATGTTGTCTGATGCAGACACAGATGGAGAGGATGGAAGGGTTCTTTAACCTGGGTCTTGAAGAAATGAGGAATGAGCTGACAAGAGCAAAAAAGGTCCTCGACAATATGAGAGGTGAGACAAATATCCGTGAGTCACACAAACAAGAGCGCAAGAGTGCAGAACATCATCAGAGGTTTCTAAAGAACAAAAATGATCCCCTTGTTACACATCTAACCATACTATCTCTGCATTTCCAGCAAGACGTAGCGCCTTCTCCGTCGCTCTCAGCAGTGAAAGTGCTATGAAGTGCCATGTCCCACTTACTGTCAACAAAAACATTGTCTACCAACACGTCTTCCTCAACCTGGGAGGCGGCTATGATGAGCACACTGGTATCTTCACTGCTCCCTGTTCTGGTGTCTACAGTCTGGCTCTGACTCTCTACGGTAACGCTGTCTTCCTCGGTGAGAAATTGTCCACTTGTGCAAGTTTGCGGGTGAACACGCAGGTTGTGGGTTCAATCCTCGAACGCAACGGCTCGGACCGAGAAGACAGTGCCACTGTTTTTGTGACCGTGAAACTGAAGGCCGGGGACCAGGTGGCTGTCAGCCTACTTGAAGGATGTTTTATCTGTGATGACAACAATCACTATAACACTTTCACTGGCTTCTACCTGTATTCTACTGATTGAGTTAGCAAAGTGTAGCTACGCTGGGCTTTGTCCCAACTCTCCGCTCATACTAACAGGTTTAGAGTCTGATAGATGAAGACTTTCTGTGTTGAAAGTCATTACTTATAGTCTGTTTGTTTGTACTCTCATCCATCCCAACACAAAGCTCTCATCCTTGTTTTGTTTGTTTTATTCCATCATGGTTTATTGTTCTCACTAAGATCAGATTCTGTCAATTAAGATTAATTCATCTTATCTGATTAAAGCAATTCTTTGAGTAAACACTAAAAGCATTTTTTCCTGTATTTTTTTATTTTGTCCCCTGTTTAAGTACCTTGGTTGTAACAGCTTATTGATCTTTAACTACAGAAATTATGTGACGTAAATTGTGATAGAAATATGATGTCAAATATGTGTACCTGAACCATACTAACAAAATAAAACCAGATTTGGAACAAACACATTGACTTTGGAAATTATTTTTAAATCTCTGCCAAAAAAATTCTGCATTAAAGATGTTGTCAAAGTTGGATTGATACTGAAGCAGCTGCTGCTAATAAAACTGTAAGGTTTTTGATATTTTTTGGAAGTCTTTCACAACCACATTATCAAACTTTTTTTTTTATCAAAGTCCCCTCAGTTCAGAAAGTTTGGTTTTGATGACCTCGTTTCATTACACAAAGATAAATAAAATAGGATGCCATATCAATAGACAGATGAAATAGAGCAAATTAAGTGTGACTGCAATGTGATACATATTGTTGAAATCCACACAAGTCAATAAACACAGTGTATTAATAACAATAGCTCCAATACTATGTATTGTGGGCTTTTAAGGTCTTGTATTGTGGGCTTTTAAGGTCTTTCATTCAGCATATAATTCTGAACACACAACATGATGATAATGACAGCAGTGAGGAAGACAGTGTCTACATGATGAAACAGATGATTATGTGGCCTATAACGTATCTTGGATTTCCACCTTTTGTAGAGCCATATTGAATATCATCTCTCATAATTTAATACAGAAAGATAATCAACAGCAGATCAGCACACTCAACCATCTCATTGTATCTAATTGGCTACAATAGTACATCTACACAGAATGATAATGTTTTACGAATGAAATTATCAATACGGAATATAATAATCATTTAGACTATCATGCAGGTCTCCAAAATGATTGTCTGCTGATGACACTATTTTATTTCCAGATGATAAATGATACTCGGCCCTGATCCACAAAGCCCTGAAGGGTGTGTGCCTGCTTGTGTGTGATTTTAGAAAGTGAGAGCACCTGATGATGATGATAAAATATCCCCAGTTATAAAGTTATAAAGGCAAATAGGGCAGACAATGAAAATTAAAAAAAATGCACGAGGAGGAGCGATATCAGAAGAGGAGGAATAAAACAGAAAAGTCAATGAGGGAGGGGCTCTGACAAAAATAAATATCCATGACACTTTCTCTTCTGATCAGTCTATCACACTTTCCATCCTTCTGAAGCTTTCATCATTTAGCATCACTATGAGAGGTGAGACTGAACACATTTACAGAGGTAACAATGGTACAGGAGTTGCCTGAGACAAGCAACAGCACAGTCACGGGCATCTAAAGCAAAACTTTTATTGGCTTTAATGTTATATTTTCTTTTTTTTCCTCTCAGGTATTGTATTGCTGTGTCTGCTGGAAGCAGTATTTGCTGATCATTCGTATGACTGGGACGGACCTGGCCATGTAGCACCAGTTACGCCCCCCAACACAGGTAGTGGTTATATAACGAGTGTGTCTGCATATATTCTCATCTGCACAGCCTTAACAAAATGTATTTATGTGTATTTATGTATTTGTGTTCAGAATGTAGCATGGACACGGGGTCTTGTGGCTGCTGTCTGATGCAGCAAAAGTTACACAGGCTGAAGACGTACTTTAACGAGACCGTTGATACGTTGAAGAAGGAATACTTACAAA
The DNA here is from genome assembly GCF_027409825.1 of Scomber japonicus. NCBI lineage: Eukaryota > Metazoa > Chordata > Actinopteri > Scombriformes > Scombridae > Scomber > Scomber japonicus. The sequence goes on from NC_070583.1 coordinate 10,356,595, forward strand.
CAAAGCAAAGTTTTGACATAATTGAAAGTGAGTGACACATCCATCAAAGATTGATACTGATACTGAGCTACTTTTTAAACTTCGAACCTGTCCTTTCCCTGCATCCTCAGCTAGCCGCACTGCTTTCTCTGTTGGTCTGTTCAGTGATGGTCGTGCCAAGTGCTACGGCCCGTTCGATTTCAACAACCTCATCGCCTACAAACAGGTCTTCCTTAACCTGGGTGGCAACTACAATGTGGAGACCGGTATCTTCACTGTTCCCTTCTCTGGTGTGTACGTCCTTGCTGTCACTGTCTACAGTGACGCTGGTGCTCCTGGTGCCAAACTGTCCGCCTGCGCCCGCCTGCAGGTTGACGGCCAGGTAGTGGCTGGAACCAAAGATGGAAATACTTACGACCAAGAGGACAGTGCCACTATTGTTGTGGCCCTCCAATTGATGGTTGAGGAGCAGGTGGCTGTCAGCCTGCCCAAAGGCTGCTTCCTCTGTGATAACAACAGCCACTATAACACTTTCAGTGCCTTTCTGCTTTATGCTACTGAATAAGTTAGAAAGATGTAGTGTGTGTGATTTGTGTACCAATTAGAGTCTTCTAGATTGTGTCTTTCTGTGGTGTCATCTGTGCCTTGTGGTCACTCGTCTTTCTTTTTGACAGAAACCATGTTATAAATCTATCACATGGGGATTTAACCAATGCAATTTGAAAGCTTGTGAACCTCAAAGCATGAGTATCTTCATTCTGTAACAGCTGATGTCTTTCTTGCTAAAATTAGAGAACCATGTTGAACACCCATGCACCTGTAACATTACAAGCAAGATATATGAAGTCTACATTAAAGAAATTGTTGACAAAATAAAAGTATTGAACTATTACTTTGCTGTCTATTGTTGATGGAACTGACCTAGTTTTGACATTCACATCAAAGTCAAAGTGGTTCAATTGTAACTCAGTGTTTGGCAGCTCACTAACAGATGCACTCAATCAATGTAAAAACAAAAAAAAAAAATCTATATTTGTACTATTTGGATGTCAGCTGAAAACTTGTCAGTTTGTTAACCACTGAAATATGTTCCTAATAGGGACATGCACACACATCTTACTCAATTATCAACAGTCTATTTACAGTGTCATACAACTATGTCCTGCATCACACAGTACTTAAAAGGATCATGTCTTAATACACATTGCAAAAACACATTGCAAAAACACATACACACACACACACACACACACACACACACACACACAGCTGCTAGCCTGCTGCAAACAGTTACAGTACCATTAATTATTGTCTGAATTATTAATGTGTGCACATAAGCCAAATAAATTAATTAGTTTGTGCTCACTGAAATACATTAATTTGGTCTTGACACTTCCAGAGCTGTGTAGATAACATTAACCAGCTGTTACAGAACACTTAACACAAGTTCATATTCTGCTAATGAACATTATTAAATCTGCAATAACTGATCTTTCAACCTCTTTGAAGTGAGCTGTGTCTTTTTAGCTGTTTTTGGTCCTATTTAGCTGCTAAATACTCTATTATGTTCACTAGCTAGCTGCTTACTTTGGCAGTGGGTGTAGTTGGGTTTTGAGGCTTTTCCATTAAATAAGTCTGAAAACAATGCTATGGGTGCCAGAATAATACAAACTAAAACAATGAACACAGGCTGCTATAAGTGTCAGTCAGGTGAGTTTCCTGTGTTAATATAATGATAGTATATAATATAGTCACTTTAATGAACAATTAAATATGTTAACAGATATTAGATCATGACAAATATTATCATTCCAAAAAGGATGACATCTGTAGAAAGTAAACCTTTTACACTGCTAATATCATTGGGCTGTAATGGAGTCATCATTAATGTTGTTAATAATATATACAACATGAAATATTTTTGGAAAATAATATATTGTGGTCATTTCTATAGTTTCATTAAATGTGTATGCCCAATTTATTGCAAAGGGGAGATACTTATAGATCATTTTATAAATCAAGTTTAAGGAAAGTCTGAAATAAAGAAGAAAAAAACAGAGTAAAAACAGAAAAGTAAAACAGAGTAAGGTTTATTTATTAGCTGTTATTATTTTAATAGCATAGTAGTAGGGTCTGATGGACTCTCAACAACGAGGAAGTAAAACATTTTCCTAGGGGAAAGCTCAAATTACAGAGAGCATTCACAAATTAGTTGGATATTTTCCTGACTCAGTAAGACATGTCCACTAAAGCTGATAACTGGCCTCGTCATATGAAAATGAACTCACATTTTCACCTTCATATCAAACAATCTCAGAGATTTTCACCATCACAAAATACTTCAAAGCTTTGGTTTGAAATCACATCTGAGGTCATGACACTCTACACATCACTTATATCCCATGCTGTTGTATGGCTCATCTGGTTGCTCTGTTTTGAACAGATGAGCGCAAAGCAGACATAAAACACCCTGGCCTCCATCTAGCAGATAATGTGAAGAACCAGGTCAGCTGACTTGGGACTCTATACATGCAGGTGGCTATCAAAACAATGCAGACAAAGAACTGTCCCTGGAGCCAAGACCATCTCAAAAGCAGCTGTGAACACAGGAAACACCCTGTTATCCAATAGGACAGAGAACAGAAGAGATTCTAATAAATTACTGTGCAACAGCTGACTGTCATTTTTTTTAGAGCAACAGCAACATGACATAAAAACAAACAAAAAAAACTGCAGTTCTTTATGTGATATATTATGTCAGACACTTTAAATTTATCTACAGTATAGCAAACTTATCATTTCTTGATGTACAGTAGCTGCACATTTAAAAATATTTCTGTGGGGTTTTTTTCCCCCAAGATGCCATATAAATTTCAGCCATATTAAACCATCATGGATGAGAAGTCTCAGCGTCAACAATTCAAAACTCCATCTGCTGTTGATGATCATGTGAAATGATGAAAGCCCAGCTGAGTTAGTGAATGGACTTTAAGGTCATATTGTCAACTGTTAATAGGCAGATTATTATTCTATCTAATCTCCATTACTGTATGTTAACTAATTATGCTCTATTTTGCTAATTAGCACTAAACACAAAGTACTGCTGAGGCTGATGGTAATGTCAATAATTTTGCAGGTTTTTGGCCATAAATTTAACATATTATGACGTTTTGACCAGATGAAAAATCTGTGGTGGACTGGACTGACACTGTAATCCATAGAGCCATACTACAAAAAGTATCAGTGTGTAAGAAACAGTAAACAACTGATAAACAATATATATGTCACAGATTTGCCCTGGTAGTCGATTGGTAATAAAGGCAAAATGCAAAACTGCCAGACCCAAAAAAATCACACACAAATTTGACTTTGTCTCATTTTCCCCCAATCAGTGTTTTTAGTGGTTACTCAACAAACTGCTCCTAAATAACAACAGTATTGGGAACATATACGGCGTCTGCAGAAAGCAATATTTAACCTAGAACAACCATCATCACCTAAAATCTCTAAATCAGGATTTAGGTGGCTCACAATGTCTTTGTTTGAGCGTGTGACACACTTTGGATGATCTACTTGGAAGTAACTCAGACACTTTATTTGAATCTTTCAATGAAAACCAAAGTGAAGATGGCAACAAGTGGCTTTCCTGTTAATAGGATTATAATTTGTTGTGAAATATATATTACCTCACAACACAAGATCATTTTATTCATTTCAGCCAAGTAACTATCTCAACACACCAAAAACAGCAATCAATACATCTGGGTTTCCAAAGAATATCCAAATGGAGTATCACTTCTCTCCTACTTCCACCTCAGCATGAGAACCAGGCGACCTGTGTATTGTTGTCCGATCCTTTATCAATAAACTGATAAGACTTTCCTTCCAGCTTTTTGTCTTCTTGTCTGTAGTCCAGTATAGCCTCAGGGACCTGACAACAATGTTCTCCATATCAGCATTTCTGTGCTGTGAAACGAAGGGAACCAGACACCTGCTGTCCTCATAATATTATGGCCCAAAACAATATGTGGCCGAAAGGTGCAATGACTTCAATTGTTGGTCTTTCACACCAAAGGAAAACTATCTACTTTACCTGGATCGAACATGACTCTCTTTATGGAAGGAATTGGAGTAGGAGTATGTGTGTGTGTGTGTGTGTGTGTGTGTGTGTGTGTGTGTGTGTGTACATGTGAAGAGGTGGAGCTTCTGTCATTCACCTCCTTAAGGGGAGGTTCACCTGAAGTGCATCAATAATAAGGCAAAACCATCCCCTGCATAAAACTCTTGCAGACATTGACTAAGACGCCGTTTCACAAACTCACAAGAACTTGACATAATCTTTCAGAACAAGGAGAAGGAGGAACAAAAAACAGTAAGTTTTATGTTTCTATCCTTACATGGTATACATCTTGAAGGGGGAAAAATCATCCTAAATTAGTCACCCCAGCTCTCAGCCATCAATCAGTACACTTGCTGTGAGAAAGAATTTGACAAATTTTACAGATTTGTCTTTTCTCTCTTATATATTTTTGGGAAAGTATTGGGTATAGTGATTGAGTGATTTGATTTTCTGACAAAAAAAACCATGTTGGGCAGGTTTGATTTGTCAGGAATCATCTTCTGTTGTTTAACGGTCATTTCCGGAACATATTGGGTTATTTTTAGATTATGTACAATTAATGGATTAAGCATTAATCTATTAAACATAATATAATAAACTGTATTATATACTTCCTGTTCCTTTTGTATTATTTTACCTTTATATATGTTTTCTTTTTAAACTTTTAAAATGATTTAAAACATTTCTGACCACTAGAGAGATATTAGGGAGATTAAAAAAAAAGACAAATCCAATTCTACAGAAACAAATAAAGTTGGTTTAAGCTAAACTCACACCCAGCAGACACACAACAACATGAGCATCCCATACAGTTGTGTTTCTGGCTTCCTTCTGATAAACATACCAAGTCCAATACTCACTCATCTTTTAGCTCCGTTTTGGACCCGACAAATATTAGTTTGAATTTCTTTAACATTCATTTGTTAACCACTGTGATTTGTTGTTAATGCTGGTCAGACAGATTACCTTCTCCTGTTTGGCTAATTCATTGTAGCCATTTGAATTTTAAAGTAAGCAGTAAGTTTAGCTAGACATACAGGTTAAAACCAGGCTAATTTAGTCTGAAAAGGGAAAGTTTTAGTCTTGGTTATAAACGTGTGCTCCATCAACATGATACATATAACAGGATCTCTGTGTGAAGCAGGTTCACATTAGTCACACATTGAAATCATTGAAATGCTGTTGACCTTGAGATCATATGAATAAGTAGATTATTAAATCCAGGCTAACTGTACTGTTTGGTTGAAATGTCTGCTTTCAATTATCTGCACAGAACCAAACATCATACATATTATTTATAACTGAGTGCTACTTTTTTCAGATGGTTGTAGTTCCTCTTTTGTTCCTGTTGGGGGCGTTGTCTCACTGTGGTCATGTGGAGGCCCAGTCCAGCACTAATGAAATGCTGAAACAAGCAGCACGTAAGAGACACAATGTACCACATTTTATTCCTTTCATCTAGCACTCATCCTCAAACACTGTACAGTACATTTACATCATGGATCATATCATCCACACTTCAGATTTTTTGTTTTTTGTGCATGTTAATTTGCAGCAACCTGTCTCTCACCTCATCCTCTGTTTCCTGTCTTCTCTTTCCTGCCCTGCTTCCATCCCATCCCAGTTCGGTGGAAGGGACCTCTGACCTGTGACAAGTGGGACTGCAATTGTTCTTTCACTCGCCAACGTGGCTGCTGCTGTGCAGCCCAAGAGATGTACCAAGCAGAGGAGGACACCTTTGTCAGAATGACATATCTGTGGCATGACATCAGCACACTGAATGACAATGTACAGGCATTCACAGGTAAGCATGCTTCCACTAATGGAGATGGAGATTTAGCCAGTCTTGCATTGTGCACACAGAAACACACACACATAAAATACATAGATATTTTGTGGAAACTGAACTTTGTTGTAAAATAAACCTCTCCCTTTCTCTTACTATCAGATAGCCTCAGGTATTCCTTCAAAGCCACCATGAACACAGATATTGCCATCAAAATTCCTGGATCTACTGAAAATTGCTTTGGTCCTTTCAATACTAATGTACCAATCCCCTACTCCATCGTCTCTCTTAACGATGGATATGGATATAACCCTTCCTTGGGTAGGAAACAGGCATACAGTACACACACACACACACACACACACACACACACACACACACACACACACACACACACACACACACACACACACACATAAACATATTTTAAATTTGATTTCCAGTACATCACTGCAGTTCCACTAACTGTCCACCTACTCTTGCAGGTGTCTTCACTGCCACTCGTGCTGGAGTTTATGTCTTTTCCTTTACAGCCTACTCATCTGTGGAAGCCAATGGGCGCCTCTATCATAAAGTAAACCAAGCAGAGACACTACACAAATATTTAATTTCAAGAAAACATTTTACTGGTTTACCTGCATGGCAACATCAAGCCTTTTTCTGCCTTTATTTTGTATTTTTTGTTGTATCTGTAGGTCCAGATGGTAAAGAACGGTCAGCCGATAAGCGGTGTGTGGGAGAACAATCGAGAAGATGGCGAAGACAGCGCCAGTCAGGTAAGAAGTGAAAAGATCTCACAACTGCTTGCTCGAAACTAATCCATTGATTACAATAACAAATCAGATTGCAAATAGAAGAAATATTTGATATCCTTGCATGATTTTATAATGATAATGTGAAACATGACATTGTATAATATGTGTGCCCTCAGGTTGTGTCGCTGAACATGATGAGAGGTGATCAGGTCTATGTAGAGCTGATATCTGGCAGGAAGCTGTGTAAACATCTGCAGTACAATGTGTTTGCTGGTTACATGATGTACCCCTCTATGGATGAGTAACACACCACTGGAGATCCGGGCTGCTTAAATGATCTCATTTATCCTCGCTTGTGTGCTTTGTCGTATTTTGACTCACCAGAAGTGACGTGGGAAATGCTCCATAGCTGAACAACCCCTGCTGTAGATACATATATAGACATGTGCTTGTGTTTGCAGGCATGTTTAATCGACATGATAACAGTCATCATTAAAAAATACATAAGCATGCTTATGAAAGCACACTTACTGAATGAAGTCTGTGTACAAAGAAAGTGTGGTATTGTTTTGATTTGGAAATAATAAAAAGTTTATTTGACAGGTGATGTGCTTTTACTCTCACCTTTGTATGTACTGTATCCCACTGGCCACACATACACACACACATACACAGCCCTTGAATGGAAATAGGTTGCAGTCAGAGGCTTTGATATAAATCAGGTATTACAACAATGTGTCATAACACTACTGCTGCTAGCATTTGGCCTATGACTTTATTGTATAACCCTGTAAACAAGTGCCTTTCATGGAAGACCATTACAAATTAATATAAACCATAGCCAAAGTAGATACCTTAAACTGAATAAACACATGCTGCATACACATGCGCGCACACACACACCATAACAGTTTAGACATGGTTATAGACTGATTATTCCAGTAGGAAGCTTTTATGAGGCAGCAGTTTACTTCTCACGATGTCACGCTTCTGTCTCAGTTGGCCTCTGTGTCCCTCCACCAGTCCACCAGATGCCAGCTGACTTCTTCCCTGTTTGTTGAACCGGACTGAGTGGCAGTAGGGCCTCCAAGTTGAAACTTAAGTTTATTTTCACACTAGTTGTGAAATGTGACACACCTAGTTAGACGTCAAGCATTTTATACACCAGGCAGTTCGTTCCACATATCTTCTATGTTTACATTCAAGGCATTTAGCAGATGTTCTTATCCAGAGACTGACAGGTGTTTGTTCAATGGCTGAACTCTCTTTAACTCAACACGTTATGTAAAAATTGAGTTTAACATTTGTTCCTGTAGATTTGAATAATTTGCATTTGTAGCCTCTGTGTGCCATCATGAAACTGTAAATAAGTGAGTTTGCATGTTATAATCTACTTAAGCTTATTCATGTGTATTCTTAGATGGGTTTATTAGATATATACGATGATTGTGTTTGTGGTTTTCTGTTTGCCCTGTGTTTTTCCTCCTGTATCCCTTTTCACTCCACACTTCCCTCCACACCTGCCCTCCATCCGTCTCGTTAGCTCTACCCTATTCTCTTTGTCTGTCCCAGCCTATCAGCTCCTTTCTTGTTTCACTTACGCCCTTGTCACTTTAGTTTGTATTCAAGCTCTGGTTTTCAGTTAAGTGTTTTTGGATCCTTTGTTTAGTTTTGTATTGCCTGCACTCCTGAGTTGAGTAAATAAATGTTGCATCTTCAGTTCCCACTCCCTCCTGCTCTGCTACACTTTACAAAACTACGCTTTAAAATGATCTATATGGCTAACTTTAACAGTGTGAGAGATGTAGAGTAACAGAGGGTTCAAGCAAGACACTGTGACATCAATAAAATGTTATCACAGTCTCACAATTGTAGATGTAAATGGAAAAAAACCCTACTGTTACATCTGAAATTTAGTGGAGTGTGTTTGAAACCGTCAATTTATCATTTTAAAAGTTCTCCAATGAAAAGTTCAGAGGGCCAGAGAGGACTTTGGTAAAGTGGATTAACAAATGGATTTGAATGAGGTAAATTACAAAGCAGGTGTTCCTGACTCACATGTGGAAGTCATTATATAAGAGTGGGAACAAACAGTAATTTCCCCCCTGAAATGAAGGCACAAAGTACAAAGAGTCAAAATGTCACTATTTAAATGATAACATCATTAAATCAAATTCAATCACAAAAAATCCACACTCAGTCAAACACACGAGAATGTGTGCTGCTCGAAGTAAGATTAAATGAGGTAAACACAATCATGAAACCTTGAAATCACTGAGCCAAAAAGACACATTTTGTTTGTTGTCTTATGATCGTATGATTAGAAATGTTATCTTGAAAATATTTTTTTTGTTATTGTGAGTCTCATAATCATAACGTACGTCATGTTCATGTGAACCCAATTTTCTCCACATTAGAACAGGCCAATAATATAGGTTTGCTATATTGAGTTCACACACTTCTGTTTGTTGTGAGAAATAATAAAAAGAGTGATCCCTCTGAACTCAAACATGTAAGCATTTAAAAGATAAATGTTCAAAAGGATGTAGATTCACAGCTAACTATTATAAGTAACAGTAGGCTATTTGAGATTTCGTCTCAAGCTTGCAATCAGATTTGTTACATACTTTGTCTGTATGAAGCCCATTTATGTGATGAGGTCAGGGTGGTTACTCATGAGCTTCTTATCCTGAGTGTGATCTAACTTCCAACTTTCCACTGAGAGAGTAAAGCCAACCGCAGTTATGTGCATACTGTACATTAAACACCTCCTATATTCAAACAGGAGCACTGTGCCAAAATGTGTAATGGAGTGGAAGTGATGGAAATGTCATAAGTGAAGGTGGTGGGGTACACGCACACACACTCACACACACACACACACACACACACACACACACACATGGGATGCAGCTACTGAAGAGCACCCAGGACTTACATGGAGTTCTCTGCCTGAATGATGATGTTACTCCTTCTCACCCCCTCATCCACCCATCCTCTCACCTCTCCTATCCTCTCCTTATGCACACCCTTCCCTCTTTTTGTCTATTACCTCCCTGAATGTCTAAAACTAACTAGACAAAGTCTTTATTCTGCTGCCTACTTAGTTATTTAGGGCTTGTGCATTTTGCCTTAAATTTTATTTTCCACACCCAGTGTCTCCTTCTGTCTTTTTTCAGTGCCATATCTTCTCCACCCCTCCACCCTCCCCACCGCCTATCCATTTCCTCCAGCCCCCATCCTCTTCTTCACAGCCACTCTGAACGAGGAGGGATGTGGTAAAAGTATTTGGAGAATTCCCTCTGACCAAACCGAAGCTGCCTGGCTGCAGTCTCTCCTCTACATGGAGCAGCTCTACCCAAATAAGGCTGGGCTTTTTAACTAGACTGAGGGGTAGGGATACAGAGGCAGGGAGAGGGAGCTGCTGAAAGGCCATGCCCTTTTAAGGATGAAGTTTCCTTTTTTCCTTCCCCTTTCTCCCTCCTATTTCTCCTCCATGCTCCCTCCCTCTCTCTTGGTAGACTAGTGAAGTCATCTTGCCTCATCTGCTCCTTTTAAGCCGGCATTTTTGAGAGGGAGGTCCCTGCGAAGCATATACAAACACTCAGTCAAGCATCTGTACTCACCCCACAAGCTGCACCAGTAGCTGGCAGAGAACTGACCTATTCCTTCACACAGTGAGTATACTTTTTCTTTTATTCATCCATACAGGATAAAACCCAAAAACTGGATTTTTGGGTAGTTAGTAGGACAAAGTCATGGTTGGGCTGTGTCTCCTATCTAGTCATGGTTTTGCTAATCAGAAGGCAGTCAGATATTAATACCTAAAGCCTTTTTAGCGTTGTTTTTTCAAATCATAAAATATACGCATTTCCTTTATCTACCATGTTTGAAAAAAAATGGCGACCTTCTGGAGGAGAACCACCCAAATATCTAAGGAGAGAGACGCTGGGATGCCGCCACATTTGACTATGAGATAAAGAGCAGTTATAAAATATCAATGGTTGTTAAACACATCAAAGTTTCCTGAAGTTGTTTCTGCATACAAGATGGGATCATATATTCTGTTTGAGGTACTTTTGCAATCAATCCAATGTGGGTGTATATATCTGTGAGTATGACGTGAGTTGCATGTGATTAACTGCGGCCCTGATGTGGAGTCTGGCCACCTGCCTTTTACTGGGGTTTCACAATAGCCCTCATTTCGACAGAGAAATGTCTCCTTGCAGGTAAATGCACTGTTTATCTTACAAAACAGATGCAAATGGACAAATGAACGGGTACAGAAAAAAAAGGATCTCAATCCATGCTTTTCATCTATTGTAAGGGAGGTGGGTGTTTTATGAAAGAAACAGCTGTAAAGTCTAAGAGCTTGTTGTGTTGTGTTGACTGAAGATAACATGCAAATCATTAAAGATGGCAGCACATCCAGTGATTCCAGTAAACTCAGGCCCACGGTAGCAGAAAGGAAGTACCAGTGGGCAGCTCAGTCACTAAGCAGCAGGAACAGGAGCAGATAACACTATCTACACTGCCAATCCTGTGGCAGCACATAAACACAGCAGAGTACAGTGGCACAAGTCGTTTATAAGTCCAGGAATTAACCACATGTGTGCACGGTCCACAGCTCCGGCGTTGAGTCGCATCGGACAGGACTATCAACGCATCAGAGTCAGTAGAAGAACAAATACATCAGCTCAGGCGCACAGCAGCAATAAAGTTTGTCAGAATAATCAGAGCCATAAAGGATCTTGGCAGCAGCTGGAGAAAATTCTCTCTGCGCTCATAAAAAACATGGAAGTCTAAGGAAGTTTTGTCTGCAGCTGGCATGAACCAGAACAATGTAACAAAAGAGCTTTGTCTCTGAGGAATTAGTCAACACAATACATCATCTAGCAAGGAGATCATCCTGCAACCAGATGACTCAAGTGACAGTTTGGTAACCGCAAAGGACTTTAAAGTTTTACTAGCTGCTATGTGTCATATTCTTTGTGAAAATGAGTATGTCTGTGAGTGATGTGTGAAAAGTATATCTAATCTGTTTCCTAGGTCTCTCAAAAGAGATCATGACTTCAGTAGGATTTCCTGAATATATAAAGCTTAAACAAACTGAGCATCCACACTGCTCATCTTCAAATACTTAAACTAGAAAAAGCTTTTGCTGACAGGAGATAAAATTACTACAATCACTATTATCTAAACAAATCACAGGCAGTTTATTCATACCAAATCATTATTTGGTGGTTAGCTGGTTAACTGTAGTGGAGGCGAGGCCCAAATGATGCCACATCCCCTCAGGCTGCCACAGTCACCACAGCCCTCACACTGGTTTCCTGTTCTGGCATGAGGCAGCTTTACCATGGTAATAGACAAACATAGCAGGAAAAACACAACTCAGAGATGGATGGATGGAAGAACAGATGTGATGAAGTCATGTTTGCGCTCTCCTTTTTTGTACTGTATTCTCTCCACCTCACATATAGCACTTTTATTCTATTGCTCACTCAATTTTTATTGCATTTTTGATGTTAGACATGCAGCAGGAATAAAGTAAAGCTACTGGTGACACTACTAGCACAGTACATGTAAAGGCTAGTCTGTAGTTTAGTTGCAGGACCAGATTTTATGCATGGATTGTTCAATTCTGATCCAGTTGGAATAGTATGTGTAATAGATGCCATTGCACAACTCGCAGTAACACAAGCAGCAGCAGCAGCAGTGGTGCTTTTTGTAATAATACTTAAAGAGTAATTGCAGTAACAGTGATAATGCAATGGAATTCACAGCATTCCTTTCCTGATAGATAGGCTTTGCTGTAAATGTGTAAATTGAAAAGAATGTATCATAGATGGTTTGCAATGATGTGTTGCCATATAATATGTCAAGTGAACACAACCTTAAATATTTGGAGAAGCAGCCAGACAGCACAGAAGCTTGTTTAGGAGATAATCTTGAGTTACTGGATCTGGGCCGGGTCCCAAGCATAACAACAGGTCCCTGGATACACATAAATATCAGGAATAGAGACCAGACCCTAATGGACTTATTTAACCTCCAAAAATATTATGTGATGTCTCCATGGTTGTCATGCAACGCTCACATAGAGACTTATAGAGGACAGAGCTCAAGAGAGAAGTAAAATGTGCTGAAATAGTGCTTCTCTCCTCTTCCCTTGTCAAGACATGAGAAGGCATTGAGTGCAAAGTGTGGTGAACATAACTTCTGTTTCTTTTCCTACAAAGAGTGTAGTGTGTGTGATTTGCAATTGTGGTCCAGTGAGTAGTTTATGAGGCTAAAAACTAGAGGGCCAATGGAAAAAAAGGACAAGCTAACAGCATACCAGACAAGCATTACCCTGTAATAATGATTATATAATGACGCATGTCAGTGAAGGGTGTGTGTGTGTGTGTGTGTGTGTGCGTGTGGGTGCGTGCGTGCGTGTGCTCCAGAGAGAAAGGAAGAGAGAGGGAGAGAGAGGGAGAGAAAAGCAAACAGAGAGAGAGAGATAAAGTATAGTATCTGAGCTTGTGGTTACATGTAAGTGAGCGTGTTGCCCAGCATGTGTGTTTGGTTTCTTTGCTGCCTGGAAAAGCACCACAGGGAATGCAAAGAATATTGAACGGGGTTGGTGGTAACACTCTGCAGACACTCTGGGCAGGAATCCAATGCTGCTGTTGGCATGTAGACTCTAATATGCAGAATAAAGTATATTTTTATTTGCAGCAATGGAAGAAGTGTCCAAACGCTTTACTGAGCAGTACAACAATATGAAAAAAAAATGAAAATAAGAATTACCAGAAAAACATACTCAAGTAACCAGACTAAATTATTCCCCAGTTTTGTGGATTTCCATGCACTCAGCTCAATTGAAACAGGAAAGACTGTAAGGAAAAAAAGGAAGGATACATGAATAAGTAAAGGGGGGAGTAAGGAAGAAAAGAAGAAATAATGAGAAAACCAAAGGAAATAACTCAAGTTACAAAATGTGGAAAAACTTATTTGAAACATTAAAAAGTTGTAAGTCCAATCTTGGCACGACTTGACATTGTGTCACTTAATTCAATGAATATTACAGCTAACTGAGAACATCCATGTGACTAATAGAAAAAAGGTTGTATATTGTTTATACACAGCAGTTTACTGTTGTCCCTGGCTACAGCTCCCCCATCGCAGCATCCTCAGAGATAAGCCCTCTTCGGTGAACTCCTGGGTTTACTCTTTAACATTTGAATTTTGAACCTCCCCAGGAACAGGAAGTTGAAGTGACCTGACATCAAGATGGCAGCAAAGGTTGTATGGTGCAGACAGCACTTTGATATGGGTTTTGCACTTGGCTGTTGGCCCAAAAATGATACAGAAGCATTAAACAAGAAAAAAAAAGTGCTGGCAATGATATGTGCATATGTGCTGACAGAGTCCATCAGGGATTATGTGTGTGTTTAAAAGGGGAAATATGCAAAATTCAGCTGGCTGATATAGAGCTCCCAGTGTACACCACTGTGCCTTAGACAAATGTCCTGACATGGCTTAATGGTGTGCACTAGGAGACACAACGCTGTTAATGCCACCGTTCTGGGAAGAGGTATTCATCTTGAGTGCTGAGCATTTTTGCGCTTAATTCCACGCTTTGGACATGCATGTGGTAAATGTACTCTAGATCCAAGGAGTATTTGTGTGTGCATTTTTAAGTAAATATTCCTTTAAAGAGATTATTTTCACACCTACAGTATGCATGTTTTAGCGTAAAGCTCCATCCAAATATTACTGCAATGTGAAAATATTAGCTATGTTGCCACAAATATTAACACTGCTGTAAAATTGTGAAGGTAGCAGGTAAGGATATCAGTGAAAATCCAACTGCGAAGCATTACATGTACTTTTTCTCCAAAGGCAATTCATATTCAGGCATTTTTCTAACATGTTTTCTTTCTCTCTCCCCTTTATTTCATTGCATCCCTCTTTTTCTTCTTCCCCATACTGCCTCACTCATGAATCTTCCTCCACTATATTCTCCATCTGCCATTTCTATCCCCCACCCCCACCTCCATTTCATACTCACCTCCCAGGGAACTGGCATGGCTAACAAAGGTCCATCCTACGGCATGAGCCGGCAGGTTCAGGATAAGATCGACAGCAAGTACGACCCTGAGCTGGAGATGATCCTGGTGGAGTGGATCAACCGTCAGTGTGGCGCCAGTGTGGGAAAGCCCGAGGCAGGCAAGATGGGATTCCAGGCTTGGCTGAAAGACGGATGTGTGAGTGCACGGAGTCTGTTTAGATGTAACAACATGTCACCTATGTGTGACTGAATCCATCTGTGGGTGTGCTCAAACTGTTAAATGTTTACCTTCCCTTTACGGCTGACAAGAAGGCAAATCATATTGACCCGAAGAGAATGTTACTATGAGATTTTGACAATGAATGACATCCATCTCATCTCCTCAGGTCCTGGGCGAGCTGATTAACAGTCTGTCCGCTGGAGATAAACCAGTGAAGAAGATCCAGAGCTCAACCATGGCCTTCAAACAGATGGAGCAGATCGCCCAGTTCCTCAGTGCTGCTGAGAAGTATGGCGTCACCAAGACCGACATGTTCCAGACTGTGGACCTCTGGGAAGGTGAGACTGGTTTCATGGTCTTCATTCCTCAGGTACTGCAAACATTTAAATTCGAGAACACAAGACATGGCTTGGATTGAAGCACTTTGGTTGCACAGGTATGAAAACATTGTAATGTGACTAATGTTAGGGATTAATAATCATGACCGTATTTGTATGGTGGGGGGGCAGGTAAGGACCTGGCAGCAGTGCAGAGGACTCTGTCAGCTCTGGGCAGCTTGGCGGTCACCAAGGATGAAGGCACATACAATGGAGACCCCAACTGGTTCTTCAAGTGAGTCCCATTATTAAATGAACCCCATTTTACCTCACCAAGCATTCACAGAGCACCGTGGGGGTTCATCTTTATTTTTTGTGACATTTTCAATGATGTGTTGCAGGAAAGCGATTGAGAACAAGCGAGACTTCAGCGACGATCAGCTGAAGGCGGGCAAAAATGTGATTGGCCTACAGATGGGGTCCAATAAGGGTGCCAGTCAGGAGGGCATGAGCTACGGCAGACCGCGACAGATCATGTAAAATCTCTGAGCCAAAGATTGCCCAAATCACTTCAGCCCCTTTACCCTGATGCCCATTATGCCCTCTTAGAGTCTGTAAGCATCTTACTGGTTCACTACAACTCTCTTTTTTATCATAAACCATTTCCTGCTTCAGAATTTAGCTATTTTCTAACAAGTGCCCCATATTCCCAAGGCTTTACACTCGCCCTGAACCCCTTATGTAGATGCTTGCACTGGTGACCATTCCAAAAGGACCAGAAAAACTGAATGTTTGTAGTCTTAAGCGGAAATAGTAACCATAAAAAATGACCAACACATTGCCTTGGAGTTTAAAAAAAAACAAAACAGCAAAATGACTATGTGAGCAGTTGAGCTGTTCCCTTCCTTCTACAGGGTTTAAGAAACAGTTCTCAAATCACAGATAAGCGACCACTGTTTCATCTCTGAAGCAAAACAAATGTCTGAATTATGGCATCTGTTTCCTAGATTTTCGAAATGGTTCCAGATTTTGACACAAATATAAATCTGTGTTTACGAAGCGTTCAGACGGGACATTATTTTTCTTCTAATTTGAGTGGTACAACTGCCTGATACACCAGTTCTCCTTAATTTTACTGTTACAAAATTGATCAATAATTCCTACTTCCCACAATGCTACACCTGCTGTATCAGCACCAATATTTTTGTACATTGTCCTATTAAATAATGACTTTGAAATACATCTGTGAATTGACTTTGTGATTCGGGGTATTTCAGAAGGGATGGGAAAAAGTATCACTATAAACTGTTGAATTGCAATGTTGAAATGTAGGCGGATCTTTCCTTTTCTACTCATATTTAAAAGGGTAGGTTCACATTTATAGCAGTCTGTCTTGAAACAGTTCTCATATGACCATATAAATTAGGCATGTGAAAAATGGGGAATGTTCCACAGTCTGTGTCCTGCATTTCCTTATCTTTCAATGGAATTATACTAAGAAGGGTTCTCTTCACGATAGTATGGAGGAGGAATACTTACAGCAATAAATAACTTTTTCATACATGTAAGTGCATGTGATTATTTTTTAACAGGCTTTAATAATATGAACCCATTATTTGACTTAATAAGTTGTCTGCTTCCTTACCAGTTTAGGGATTTTACTTTTAAAATGTGGCCCATTCCTTTTTCAAAAAGTTATGGCTAATGCATATGCTAATGCTAATTAGCCAATGCTAATGTAAAATTCCATTCATCTTAAATATTTCTGCGATTTCAATCATGCTAGCATTGGTGTTCTATAAATGGTAATGTCAATACTGCACAGTCAATATGTGTTTCAGCTCAAATGCTTACAAAGCTAATGACATTAACTACACTTAATGTTCAATGCTAATAATTTCTGCTACACCACACATACAGAACCTCTATCTTTATAACTACGGCTAACAAATTGTATTACTGATTCAAGTGTGTGTAGGTGGGTTTTAAAAAACTTCAACAATCCTCTGAAAGAATATTCCATCAACAGTCTTTTATTATCTATCAGGTCACCTGTGACTTGCACAGCAAAACACAGTCTCCAACTTCACTCCACTCACTCCGTTACATTAAAAAAGTAGAACTCTTTAATACATTTTTTAAAAACACTTTGTATAAATCATAAATCGCTTGGTATATATCTGTACAGTAGGCACACATCGTGTATATATTACACTCCATAAAAAAATACATATGCAAATCCCACACTTGAAAATCCCACTTCAAGTTTTTTCAGTAGTTGGCTGATAACCCACAGATAAGAATCCACGACTTAAAAGTCAAATGCGTCAAATCACAGCTCAGAAAATAAATCTTAATCTTAAAAATACACAAGTATCCTCTCAAAAACACTTTTTCATGGAAGACCTTGAATGTTACAAGTACATGTACTCATGTCACACACACACACACACACACACACACACACACGCTACACTCTCTAATACAGCAGACTCTTACTGTAGTGCACAATATATTTTTGTCTTCCTCTTGCTTTGATGGTCACACAGGTGTCCGTAAAGTGTATCCTCAATGTATGTGAGTACACATTTGCACGGACAAGCCTGTATACATACTTTCACACATGCAATTACACCATTAAACCCTATCAGATTCCTCTTCAGTTCTGAACTTAACCTAATCATAATCTTGGGATGGGAATTTTACCCCAGGACTGGCAAGAGGGATGGGTCATGAGTGTATAAGAAACACACACACACGCACAACCACACACACACACACGTACACACACACACACACACACACACACACACACACACACACACACACACACACACACACACACACACACACACACACACACACACACACTTTCCTGTCACGGCACAAATACAGATTTTCATACAAGGCCACGTGTTTGGGGAATGCAGAGAAGGACAAAGTGTCCACTCTTCAGTAGTCTATTCTTTGACCCCTCACCAACACGTTCGAGATTGACTGGGGTCAGCCAGGTTGCAGGAGGCTGGGCGTGTGTGAGGAGTAGAGGGTGAAAGCCTGAGAAGTCCCATAAGCACAGGCAGTGAGAGGTTTTAGGACCCTTCAGCTGGCTCAGTGCTATGTTGCCACCACCTCTCCACTGAAAAGTGGCACTTTGGCCTCGGTGTCCCGTATTGTGTTCATCTCCATCCCTGAGTTTCGCTCCTCTTCCTCCTTGTCCTCCTCTTCTTCCTCTACCACTGCCTCCTCCACTCCTCTCCCTCGGCGCCCCCTCCTGGACCAGTGACCTCCCCGTCTCTTGCGCAGGCATAGTAGGCCCCTGAGGTCCAGGTGGGCCAATGTGACCTCCAGTGTGTAGTAGAGAGACCAGAAGAGAGAAAAGCAGCCCAGCAGCAGCAGGAACTGGAAAGAGATACAGCAGAGGTGGTTAATCACAACAGCAGGACTGCAGCTGGATCCAGCATTCAGCATTGGATCCTTTAAAGCACCAATAGGTGGAAATGTGGATCAGGTGGATGCCAAAAAACAAGAACTACTACAAAACATTGATATTTCTTCCTGGTTTAGCTGCAGTGGGTTGTTGGAGGAGTTTATTTTCCTGTTTTAAGTCTTAAAAGGCCTTTTTATGTCTCTATGTGCAATCTGAGGGATGGGATCAGCTGGCTTTGATCAATTACTGGATGTCTATGGCATCAATTAGCAGCTTGGTTAAAAGGAAGGCAAATGCACCTTTAAGCCTCTCCAAATATGAGATGGCTGCTCTCACCAAACCACATAAAAAAGTTTAATCACATTATGTCATTTTCCAGATGCTATTCCTGATCACATGCACAGAACAGACACATTTTCTCCTTCATGTCAAACTTAATCATTTGATCACGTCATAAATTAACATTACAGTAAAGGACAATAGTTGAACTGTTTATGACTCCGACAAGAAGAAAGTCAGTCAGCGCTGGAAAAAAAGATTCTACTTTCCAGTGGAGGTGATCTAATCCCACAGATCCTAAAATTGAACTTAATTTACGCTAATCTCTCCATTTAACTTAACCCATAATGCAAATAGTGACATTAAAAACCACACCCGATAGTTTTTCCCTACGGCTGAATAGTTGTTTTTTTAAAACTGAATAAAAAAGGTTCATTTGATGTAGATTTTTAAAAAGCAGTAAAGTATAGTTTCTTCCAATATGATTTAGTTTTAGAAGAACATTTTAAATACTGTAATTAGATGCAATTTTATTGTGTTCTGACTTTGACAGAAAATGTATCACATTTAATGATACAATCTCAGAGGGGAAAACACATCTGGAGACAGTGATATTTCTGGAATTCAGATATTACAGATGTTGAAAAACACTTAAAGTTTGTTTGAAGTAATGTCACAGTTTTTACATTTCTTTCCACTCGTGTGAAAGTGACACAGTCTTCACTTTTTTGGGAATAAATAAATGTATGTCAGTTGGTTTTGGCTCACTTACCTTGAGGGTGTTGGAGGTAAAGGGGCTGAAGATCTCTGGAGGGATGTTCAGACCTGGAGGGCAGGGCAGAGAGAAATTGCTGTCCAGATACTTGCCGCTCATCGCCTCCTCCACCAGCCTGTCAATCAAAGCACAGCCAGTCAGCAAAACATCTTGCTAGCATTCACTCTACAAGCATCTGCAGCAATTAAGTATCCATACATAATACAAAGATACACTGATGTATCATGAACAAATAAATGTCCACTCAATAAACACCCACTATTAAACACACCTTTTAAAAACAAGCTAAACTGAAGCTGTCAGTAACCTAGGAATGAAAAGCCTGCAAGGTCATACCTCTGTCTTTCGTTGACCTCGCTGAACGTCATAGAGGAGCCATACAGGGTCAGCTTCCACTGCTTCAACACTCCCTCAGCGGCACACTTCTGAAACGACGGCTCTTCTACAGGAGCAGAGAGACAGGTCAGTGTGTGGGCAGGTCATGTAAACAAGGTCACAAGGAAACAGTGGTTGTGTTTGCCATGAGATTCTGATCAGTGTCGGTCTGGGGTGGGGGGGGTGCAATTGGTCTTCTAAGGAGCAACACAGAGCTATCAGGACGTTTTGCTCTCACACACACTGCATTTATAGTCACACAAACACACACAGGCACGCACAGTCACTTTCTAGCACGCAGTCTTGCTCCAGATTCCAGGAGACTGTGTCTCATTTGCAGCCGTTATGGAGCTGCTATCAATATGCAGGAGACTTCCGGGACAGTTGGGATGTCTGGTGATGTGTGTCAGTGTGTGTATCAGCATCTTACTGTGGTCAGATATCTTGAGTTGGTACTGGCCTTCGGCTCTCTCTCCCCAGCAGCGCACGGTGGAGAAGGTCCAGTCCTGGTAGCCTGCAGCATCTCTGTGTGCAAAACACAAAGAGGCCACATTATTAGACACTAGTCACAAACATTATTTATGATATGAGCACAGGTACATGTGTAAGTTTAAAGAGTGCTGCCGTTATATATTAATAAACTGATTGCACTATAATAAAAACACACTCTTTTGTTTTTTGTTTTACTGTATTCAAAGCGATACCGGTGCATATGTGTGCAGGCATGTGTGTGTGTGCCCGCACCTGTCGACGGCACGGCGCGCCCCGATGACTGACGTCATACCGCTGGGGCAGATCAACACAATCTCCATGTTGCCACGACATGGGTGAGTTATAGTCACGGTAACGGCCACATGCTCCAGCGTCTGCATTCCAGACTCTGTCAGGTCAGCAGCAGAGACTGAGGGAGAGAAAGAGAGCAGCTTAGTCATGTGCCTGTAAGGGAGGTGAGTGTGATCAGTCAGACTGATGCTGTAATATGACTGTATCGTGTTGGTGTGTGTGTGTGTGCGCATGGGTGTAACCTATAAGATTAACAACGGTAAAATTATGTGTTTTTAGCCTTTTAAACTTAAAATATGGTAATTTCAGAACTTGTTGGACACTTATTAGTCAGTTGTCCTCACCACCTCCTGCCCTCCCACTGCAAGTGTCTAGTAATTTCTCGGTATTTCCTGGGCTCTGACTAGTAATGAGCCGTGGTGCTCCTTGACCATGTAGGGATGCACACATCCTCGGGGCAGGGGAGGAACGCGGGGCGACGAGGGAGCGAGGAGTGTCAAGTGTAGAGGTGTTGAAGGAGAGACGGACATGATGAAGAGAGACGGGGAGGAGATGGAGAGACAAGTGGAGAGAGGAGACAGGGCAGAAGCAGATGTAGGGAAGTTGGGGTTGGGGTGATGGTGTGATTGTAATACAGATGCTATGCTATAAAACTGAATCTAATTAAATTATTGATGTGCGTGTTGGGCTTTACAAGCTAACTTCTCATTAAAAGTCATATTTTCCACTGACACGTCCCATAAACTAACCACTCTGGCTCAGTTTTACACTTTTCAACTGCGTTTTCATCTTCACTTCAGACAAATCTATATTAAAAGAAAATCTCTCAGCTCAAATAAATTCTATATGTGATAACAAACACTTTGCATGCTTTGGTGACAAGGAAAGAGAGATTTAATGCCCCTTGATGCAGAACATTTTGTCCCCTCTCACTTTTTTTTTTCTTCTTCCCCAAATTCAAATTCCAGCTGTTGTCACATCTTTACCAACTTCTCCCTTTTGCTTTCTTTCACTTCAGAGCAGCTTGGTGCGTCAGCTCTTCACTAGCATGACGTTATGCTGTCTGTACAACCACACACACACACAGCTTTCACTTAGAAACACACTTGCTTGTTTCTAAAACAACTGGATTAACAGTGCCACCGGGACCTGACTGGTTGTTATTTTTCAGTCAAAGCCAATCACAGCACACACACACACACACAATTGTACATTAGTACAGACTGTGTTCACATGGGAAGGGAGCAGCTTGAAATTCTTAAGGGACCGAGCATTAGTCAATAAGGCAGCCAAAACATATACCAACTGAGTGGTTTGACAAGCAGACCTGAATGCTGACTGTGATGAAAAAGCTTGTCTGATGTTTGACTGATTGAACAGAGATATAAATGACAAAATGTATGTAGTGGTAGTTTGATATCATTTCATTTCTTTTTGAGATTAAGCCCAGAAACATTTTTGTTAAGTCTCCTCTGTAACTGTCAGCAACTCTTGATTTGTCCTTAAGCAACTCCTGTTGCATGAGACTACACACACACACATACACATACACACACACATACATGCATACACACACCCACACACACCCACACACACCCACCCCTCTGGCTGCGCTCCTGACCGCAAGGCCATAAAAAAGGGAAGATACAGATCGAAGGGAGGAGAAGAAAAGAGACGAGGGAGGAGGAAATGTTTCTGCAAGAATGAGGTCACCATGAGCATATGTGAAAAAGTGCGTGTGAGGGAGAAACAGAGACAGATCGCATACACAGACGGTCAAATATGAGGGAGTTAGAGCAGTGAGAAGCTAAAGGAGGAAGAAAAACTACTGAGAATGAACAGAGAGGAGCTGTAAAATACAGAGACAGATTGGGAGGAGAAAATGGAGAAAAAAGGAGGGGGAAAGAAGAAAAAAAACAAATCGGGGCAATCTGGAAAAATCTCACCCAGTATTTCAATGTGGACGCAAGAACACATAAACAAGGGAACATTACCTAATATGGACAGACAGACTGACTGAGGAGCAGGGAGGGAGGGAGGGAGAGAGAGAGAGAGAGAGAGAGAGAGAGAGAGAGAGAGAGAGAGAGAGAGAGAGAGAGAGAGAGAGAGAGAGAGAGAGAGAGAGAGAGAGAGAGAGAGAGAGAGAGAGAGAGAGAGAGAGAGAGAGAGAGTGAGAGAGAGAGCGAGAGAGCGAGACAGAGAGAGAGAGCGAGAGAGAGAGTGAGAGAGAGAGAGAGAGAGAGAGAGAGAGAGAGCGAGACAGAGAGCGAGACAGAGAGAGAGAGCGAGAGAGAGAGAGGGGGGCAAATGTTTAGTTACCAGCCCAGGTGCGAACCAGTTCCTTGGGATAGGTCGGGATGGATGTTTCCTCTTTTGTTACTGAGCTCTGATAAGACACCAGGAAGGGCACTGACTCCCATACCTGAAAGACAGAAGAGAGACAATTGCAGGCTCTGGTAACTTCAGGTGGAAATTATACATTTATTTTTGTCATTTCCTAGACTAACCCATTTTTTAGTGATACTTGTGTGTCTGAATGTACCTTGGCAGCATTGACGAGTCTCCATGCGTTGAGCAGGCCGAAGCCGTGCTGGTGGCTGTGATGGAAACCAGCTCCGTTCACCTTCCAGTCTGCATTCTTGTCACACTTTTAAAACAAATATTCAAAAAAAAGTCTTAGTCATGTTACATGTTTTTGCTCTTATCCAGTCATGTTCATTCAAACAAACAGAGATACCATTTTCTCCAAGCAATAGCTTTGTTTTTAGGTATGATTATGGTGGTTATCAGGTTATCTGTACTCTCATATCTGTCCCTATGTGGAAAAGATACCACATCCCTAACTGAAGAGGCCAGTAACCCTCTGAAAACATTGAACATTGCATACTGATGAGATCAGTAGTGCTAAAACAATTGAGAGTTAAACTGATTTCCCAAACTGACTTTATTTAATAGTAAATTGAACATCTTTTAGTTTTGGATTGTCTATTGGACAAAACAAGTAACTTTAAAATGTCACTTCAAACTCTGGACTGGGTTGACCCAGGCTGTTTGAAATTCATCACTAAGTGCGGAAACCCCCGCTGAAGTTATTCTACTAAAAAGTTTTAAACTTTTGATTTACTAAATCAGGTTACGACATTAAAACTTACAAAATGTATTAGGTAGAGTTGCTAGGAAACATCTGTAGACGCAACCAACTATGTAATAAACAGGAAGTCACTGTTAGAATCACATTCTTTAACCTAACAACCAAAAATAACAGTTTTAGGTGCCAAAAGATAACTGCAGATCCTTTGAGGATGTAGATTTGATTTTGTTTTATTTCTGTCTGCATGCCTACAGATAAATGTGTTTTAGAATTAGTAGTATCCACGCAGTTTACAGTGAAAGGGAAATACATGATTACGCTCAGCTAAAAATTGTTATTTGATTTAGTCTAATGTTAGATGTTACATGTTGTAATTTGGGGTTTATCATGTTTTTTCTGTGAAATTGAAAGTGTCAGGTCAAATATGTCCATCATATTCTATTATGACCTCTTTTAGTCTTCAAGCTAACGTTAGCTTTGTTAGCTAGCTTACGCAACAGTTCCACCTGGGGGTTAGTAAGTGTCAATAGTAAGTTACAGCTTATTTTTAATAGGAATTAGGAACTAGTTTTTGTTTGTCAACCAGTTTTAATTTAGCAATGTGTAAATAAACACTTAGTAAATACACAGTTTATTAGTGGGCAAAGTTTGAACTTACGAACAGCTGGAGCAACTGGCTCCTGTGAAATTGCGATGGGCATTTTTCACTATTTGACATTTCAGAGACTATTTATAAATAAATCACTAAAGAAAAATCATCAACACACTAATAAAAACAACTAATAGTTAAATCCAGCTTTTGATATCAACCTTAAGGCAGAATTTTTGAGCAACATTTAGCACAATAGCAGCACTACTGAGAAATGTTTTTACAAGTGGTTTCTTGTTTTTTTTCCTCATATTTTGCACACATACAAGCAAAGTGATACACAGTACTGTCACAGATTTTGTGCTTTCCTACTGATCAACAGTTGGTAGTAGTTAAGTGCAAATGTTTTACGAGGAAGGAAATGCATTCAACATGTTTGTCGGACCTCAATGATACACACCAAATGTGAACATAGAAAGCTCCACAGGGCACCTTTAACAGTTTCAGAGTTTCCTGCACACAAGTATCCAGGTGGAAAGCAGCTACACAGTATACAGTAATAACAGATGCAGTGAAAAACTTCATCAGGTCTACCTTGGTGGCGGTGAAGGTGATGATGTGCTGGACGTCCCTCCAGCTGAGGCAAGGTCGGACCTGCAGCATGAGGGCCACCATTCCCGCCGCCAGGGGGGCCGCGGCGGACGTGCCGGTGTGGCCGTCCGTACATCCCGTTGCGTGCCGCATGGACCAGTCCGATGTCACCTAAAGAGACAGACAGATGGGTTGATTGTACAGCATATAGCCATGGAGACAACTGCACAATACAAACAAGTGTCAAGGTGGCAACAGCTTGGCAGGAGGGCAAACAGTGTATAAAAGGCACTCACACACACACACACACACACTCACACACACACGTATACATTAACACTTCAGAGTGTATATGCAAGACAAAATTGTTAGTTATGAGCTTGGAGGCTCTGTATCTAAACTAAAGAGCAAGGAACACTTCGGTCAGGCGCCAGTGTTATGGAGCAATCCAGACAGTACAATATATTTACAATGGTGGTGGTCAGAGTTTGACACAGTTTGTGTACATCATGGATATACGAGATTCAGCTTTTAAGAAGATTAAAGGGAGTAAAAAGAAAGATAAAAGCAGCTGTACCAATAAAAACCAAGAGTAGAAGAGTAAAAATGTATATACACAGAGAATGGGAATGCAGAGGATCCTGACAGGCGGCAGTAAAGGACTATTCAATTCATGAGCAGGCAAAAAAAAGACCAATGTACAGTAGCTTTGTCTCTCATCTCTGTATAAGATCAGCGGGCAAATCAAACAACACTGGAGTTTTCATGTGCAGAGTGAAATCCACCCATGCATACACAGGACCCACATCTGAAAACATGTGACATACGTCTTCCATAAACAGGGCACACTGGTGCGCACATTAGCGACAGCCTGTCTGACAGAAGCACCGCAGCGATGTGGGCAGAGGAATTCCAAGCCCTCTCTGTGTTTACATGCGGAGGACATATGGGCCTCCTCTAACAGCTGTCAGGCCATGTTGAAGGCTTCAAACTACCATACAGTGGTGTGCAGGGTCAGTCGTGCTCATCCAGAGCAGATGTACCGGCACCATCAGGAGACGAGTTCTGCCACTCAACATTCAATTCAAACACTGAATACCTGAATCTAGGTTCCCAGGTCATTATGCTGAGTCAAAGCAATTTATTAAAAGCTTTACTAATCAACGATCTTTAACCCATCAGTCCCTGTAAAAGACACAATCCAACAGAGATACTTTTGATAGGATCAGTTGAAAAAAAAAAAAAAGTGATTAAATTGCCCCCAGATCTCGAAAATCAGAATTTTCTGTAACTGATCAAGTAATTTTCCCATTCTCCAACTTTTCCAGTCTTTACAGACTCAGAACAAGATGAAAAGAACAAGATCAAATTCATTTGTGCGGGCAGCTGTTCCAGTTTGACTCTAAATGGCCTTTACAGAATAATACACTAACGGGCAGTGTGTGGTAAACACATGGCCGATGAGTACACTGCGGTCAGTGGTGGATCAGTCTTCTCCAGAGAGAGCCAATCTCCGCTAATCTCTTTTCCCCACAGGCAATGACATTCCTGGTACAAACTAGGTTTCCATGGTGACGGCCACAAACAACGGCAAATAGAGGTCAGTGACTTCAACGGGCCCTTACTCCTGTCATCATCCGTTATCCTTTTTGAAAGAAAATAGTCTCTGCTCTCTCCTGACGCGGAGCTGATCCGTCACAAGCTTTCAAACAAATTGTCACATCAATACATTTTTAAGAACATTTTCAAGAAATGTAGTAACATTGTTTTCTGTGTCATGTTGTGTTTGGTATCTAATAGGCTTCATGAGGGACGACCAAAGGAGACAACCACAGTTTTTTCTTTCATATTACAAATCTCTCTCTTTGAGGCCTTTTACACTTAGTTTTGAAATGTGCTTCTTTGTAGCAAACACAAGTTAACAGCCGAAACATATCTCTGTTAACACCTGGGTCTATCACACGTCTCAAAAGATGTCCAGATTTCATCACTGCCAATATAAGGTCCGCTAGAAGGTCAAAGGGCCCTATTCAAAGGGTTACCGTAACAACCTCGACATCCTGCACGGATGATGTATACTGCTGCTACGTCTTTGCCAGAGGCACATCAGAACTTATCAGCGTTTACACTACAAAAGATATGTGGTCAAGTGCGTCGCAGGCCACCTCAGCAAGTGGTTTAAGTGATGGGATCACAGTGAGTCGTGGTGGTCGTTTAAACCCCTGTTTAGCGTCATCCACTTGTGAACTCATCCCCTAAGATGTATTTTAAACCCAAGTGTAAACAGGGTCATAAGATAAACAATAAAGAGAAAGACTGTAGTGATGATGTCATTTATAGGAGGATCTTACAGCTCCTTTGCTACAATTTGACCTCATACATTATGTCATAAATAACAGAGCTTTCCATAAGTGCTGGCTGCCAGCCAAATGAGAGCAGAGAGTCGCCTCAGCATTTGACATAAACAGACAGGGGACATCCTCATTCATTCAGACAACACCAGGGACAGCTACTTGACGATTGTGCAGTAATTATTAAAAAGTCCACTGAGAGCGCTGTATTTTCCATATACACCATACAGATGTTTATGAGCTTAATAAATTAAGGAATTAATGAATTATCTTTATTTACATTGCAGTATTTATAGCAGAGCCATCTCTAGGCTGCACTGCAAACACACACTAAAACAGGCCTGTATCATGTGAGGAAAATGTAGGCTGTGCCTGAGCCTCACACACAGGAAGATAGTGAAGCTCAAAATTAAGGTCTCAATAAATAACTAACAGTTCACTACCTGGTTGCTATCAGGTAGCTTATAAATGCATAATAATTAGGATCAATGTATATGATGGAATAGTAGGATTAGAATGTGACAGAAGCCACCAAATTTGGGCTTTTACCAGCCAAACCTTTTCTCTGCTGGGGAGAAGGCATGCCCCCCCCCCCCCCCCGGAATATTGACACACATGTAAAATGGGACCAAAAAGAGGCATCTTTTACTATAAGTACTGCCATCACTAAGTGGATGGAGTAGGAAACTCAACTCATACCAGTTTAAACTCCTTTTCATCATCTGATGTATCAAAAATAATCTCTGCACCCAAATACATGCTATGACGGTATTTGATCTTGCAGAATTGTATACTCTACTTATAATCACAATGAGCAGATGCATGTAATGGTAGTTCAGCATTTGAGATCATGAGGTCTCCAGAGGTTGATGTGCTTCACTTTCACACCACAAATGAACACATCGATGTGAAAGCACCCTCATTCACTGAGACTGATTGATTGCTCGTCACTGACTTCCTGCTTTCTTACTGTTCCCTTAGCAACCAATCATGTGTTTTCTAGTCTAGGCATCGTTTGTGTGCGTCTGTTTGTGCATATGTCATGTAAGACCTACAATGCTCCTCAGCTTGTTCCCTCCGCTGCTGAAGGTGACAGCCAGCATGGATGCACACTCCTCAGCGTAGAAGGGCATCCTGCCATTCTCATCAACTGCTCCTGCAACACACACACACACGATTATTACAGCGCACATTATTAAAGTGCACATGTCCACATCCAAAAAGCAGAGAATGTATACTAGCAAACAGTTGCACACCTCAGATTGTGTCTTACCGATTGTGATGGTGTAGATGGAGTTGGCGTAGCCGTCATAGTTGCAGTTGTCATTATATTGACCTCCGTTGCCACTAGCGACCACAAAGATGCTGCCGAAGCCTCGTCTGCCAGCAATCACTCCATGCTGCAGCGCCGCCTGCGGAGGAAAGAAAATAATTAATCATTGACTTTGATTAGCTTCTGGGATTTTAAAAAAGAAGCGTTACATTTGATACAATCAAGAGCCAGAGAAAAATGGAGCGACTGGAGGCACTGAACACACAGAGCTTCAACAGGTCCACTGCTCGAGGTGATCTGCGGCAGTCTAATGCCCTCTGCAGGACAAAAAGATACACACAGAAATTATTCTCTCACCTTGCCCAGAGGATGGGGTCCGTCCACAGTGCGTCCATCGTCATCAGGACCCCAACTGGAAGAAGGTTAAAAGGTTTGATGTGAGCTTGTGAAATGGAGGAACATTTGCACACATTTGTGACATATTTATTAGCCTCTTCTCTTATAGAAATACCTAAACAGATAGATATATGCTTGTTACCTGCAGCTGTAGATGTCATTGACCTGGTAGTGCTTGTTGAAGGCTATGGCCTCCAGGCTGTCAGTCAGTGGGCCGTCCAGAACCCTGATACCTAAGGAGAGAGATGTTTCACCACACAGAACAAAGTCTTAAGGGCAGTCAACATTGAGAAGGATAATTACAATGATAACTATAAATATATAGTTTTAAATGTGGTTCTAGTTTAAGTGGATGGAGGAGTCAGCGGTGTACTTTTACACACCGCGCTTCAACATCTGCTGCGGGTCAGTTTGGTCTGTAAATACTGAAACTTCACTGCAACTAGTGTCTGAAATACTTCTGATCAACACACCGAATCGCCACCCACCTCTGAACCTTTTCTTATTATCTCTCTGAACAAGATACTACAGCAGTAACAGCTTATCAATAATTAGCTGCAGACACAGCTGGAGTGTGCAGTGTGTACTGGACACCGCTGTTTACAGAACATTATGGTTCTCAGAGTGGACGCTCACAAAGTTGTCGTTCTAGCTATCGCTCTCAGTGTGGACGGCCCTGTAGCCTGGGTTTTATTCAACATAATAAATACAAAGCGGTGGAAAGACGACAGCGCTGATTGAAATGTTCATGTCTGTACCTGCCACCTTGCTGCCATAGGCAACTCCCACGGCACAGAAGCTGTTGTTGGGAACTGCTGCTATCTCTCCGGCACATCGCGTCCCATGGTGGTTATCGCCGGGGACGTCTGGATGAGGCATGGGATCCGGGTCGTTGGAGTTCAGGTCGTAGCTGCCCTCTGGACTCTGAGATGGGACACAAAATCAATGTACTTCATTTTGTGCCAGGAAAAACAAGTCTGACTGGAAATGCTGCGCTTCTATTCGGACTGGGAGCAGCAGTGACACAAAGACTGCAACTACTATGCGAAACTGTGCTCATTATCTGAATATGATCAATTTCAAGTACTGTCACCTTTTTCTGCCTCTACCTTCTCCATTTTCTCCCTGGCTGTTACTTCCTTGAATCACAATACCAAACCATGCCTCCTCTTTGCCGTGAGTGACACTCTCTTTAGTTTGGAGCTATTCTCTGCTCTAGAAGGTGCATGGATCAGCTTAAATAAAGGCAAGCACAGCAGTTTTTCTTGAATGGTAACTTTATGTCCGCCTTGCAGGTGATTCAGGTGATTGAAAAAAAAAACTGGTGAGCGGAGTCTTGCTGGTAAACATCCTCATTGCTTAATCCCCTACTCTCTCCAAAAACATAGAGCCACATCAGAGACACACAGTTGATTTTTCCACCTATTTATAATCCAATTGAAAGGACTTATTCTTGATCATGGAACGGAGTCACTGTCACAGTTTTCGACTTACATAGTTGGGCTGGATATCCTGGTGGGTGTGTTCCACCCCATCATCTACCACCACCACTGTGACTCCTTGGCCGGTGATGTTGTGCTCCCACACGCCTGTCACGTTGATATCCATACCTTCAGTGAGATGATTGTGCTGCAAGAACAATACAACGGAAGAGAGAATTAGGTCATGTAAACAGGAGAAGGAGGTATGTGAATGAGGAAATTAAAAAAAAAAGAAAAAGCATCACTATGAGGTATTTTTATCCTGAAATCCACTTCCGGGGTCTGTTGTTGTGCTCACAGGAGAAATCGTCTGCTCTCTTGTCTCAAAACTGAATAAGTTGCTCTTATCATGCTCCTGTATCTTTGGCAGAGCTGTCTAACAGCTGGAAGATAAGAATAATGGGACTGAAGATAATGATTTTTTTTACCAAGCCCTTTATGCATACAGGATGCTGTGTGTAAATAAATGAAAAGAGCAAGGAGTGTCATTGCATTCATGACCTACTCTAGTAGGTTCCCTGTTCACTGAGCATCATTCATTACATTTGTTGGTAGATATTTGCAAGTAATATTTAAAATGTCTTGACTAGATAAAGTCTTGATCTGTGCCTATTCTTAAACGTTCACTGTGTATTCTCCCTGACAACAAGCGGATTAAACCACAAAAAGGGCCATGTGTAAAACAGACTCCTGACTGGTAAATTATTCAAATACCACATGTTCACTTTTGACACTAATCAAAAGGAAAACTGGCAACTAGACAAATAAGAGAGCAAAACCATATGGCGTACAGTCATCTACATCCTCACCAGGTGCCACTGTTTAGGGTATCTGGGATCGTTGAAGGCCATCGATCTCTTAGAGCGACTGAGCAGTCTCTCCTGCGAGTACCACAGGACATGAGGGTGGGCTGCCAGAATGTCCCCTGGCCGGATGCTCTCACTCCAAACTCCGACGCCAGCCTCAGGAGAACACAGCAAGTAGTGACCTTCCAGCTGTCCTATCTGGCCCTGGTTCTGCAGTCCAGTCTGCTCTGCTATCTGAGGTGAAGAGAATATTGTGAATAAGTGCAAATAAAACTGTGACTGTAAATAGGACATCTGGTGTTTTTTAGCCTGATATATACAACTTTAAAACAGATTAGATCCAATTGCTATAAATTGTGCAGAGAAATTGGGTTGTTGCAGAGAATACAATACAAATGGGGAGCTTAACAAAAAAACAACATTTTAAACAGTTTTTAAAAAGCTAAACAGCAGTGTTGGGCATACTTAAAGAAAGATTAAAGCTCAATCAATGCAGAACCTTGAGAGAGTCCCAGCCTATGGTGGCCAAGTGGTCAACAGAAACTGGCCCAAACATGATCAGACCTATCAGATGAAGTGTTAATGAAGCACTGTACCCTGTTGGCTATCACGTCGAAGTCCACGGAGCTCTGTTCAAAATCCTCTTCCTCCAGGTCCAGGTGTAGGCCAGCGTGGAGCCGGACTGCCCAGGACTGACCTGGGCCGCAGGGCGGCGACGGCCAAGGTGAGGAAGGAGAGGAGGAAAAGGGAAAAGAGGGGGCAACAGAGGGAAGGAGTGTCAGGAGCAACAGAGCAAAGCAGGACAGAAAAATGAGCAGGAGGAATGGAGGGAGATAAAACGTTGCCATGGCAACGGGGGGCAACACACAGGGTCAACCAGACAAGCCCTCCTCATCTGAACCAGCAACCTGGATGTGAGACAAACACAAAAGAGAGAAGTTGTGGTTAGAAGTGAGGACAATCTGAGAACGAGCGGCTGGTTGATTAGCATCTGTTTGCTGCATTCAGAGGCCACTTAAGAAATTCCCTGCATCACAATAACTGGACACCAGTTCAAAGAGCTGTGGCTATATAACCGGTTTGACCAACACTGTCTGGATACATCAGATCCCGCAAACAAACAAACACCCCAACTTTCACATGAAACATCATTGCATCTTTTCGTGTCCCTAACCTAGCCCGCCTTTAATGCATGTGAAGTGTTTGCTCTGACACCCCCATAGTGTGGATATGGCACTAAGGGACGGCTGTTCTTCTAACCTCTGACGCAGGTTTCAAACAGGCCTCCCAAAATCTACACGTGGGACAACCTGAGCCTGCTTAGGGAGACAGATTCAGCGTGGCTTATAACACCAGCTGTCGTTATATCAGTTCTTCAGGGCCTATTTAGTCAGGAATTCCAGACAGCCGGATATCAACGGATTTATTTGTGTATGTGTGGTGAAGGTGCTTGGTGGCACTCCAGGATGGCTGACACTGACTGGAGGAGGAGCAGAACACATAACTTCAGTAGAGCATCAGGAAACTGAACAAGACCTTTCCAAAATGTCAAAAAAAACAACAAAGCATTGCATTTTTATCCTTAGGAGCTATTCTACATTATTCCTATTATTTTAAATCTTTTTTTTTTTCTACTGTCAGCCAATCCCAGGGGAGGAGTAGTTGTTATCTTAAAGAGAGACCAGTCAAATGACCGGCAGGAAATTTGGTTAGAAAGTACAAAGAACAGTCATGTATTATTCTTGTAATGCATGAGTATTACAGGAAACGAAAAGGAAAAGTTAATAAAGTGTAATGTAATAGTAAAAAGACCCTCTCTAAGGTTAAAATGGATTCAGAGGCATCCTAAAGGGGGGACTTCCTCAACAAAAACAAAAAGCAGAGGCCAAAAACTCATGCAACAAGGCCAAGACCACAGAGCCAAGAAAAACCCCTGAGATGTCTCTTTCTGTCACTTATATAACTTTGTATTCAAGGCTGCTTCCACCACTCTTTCCATATAAGGTTTACACATTTCCTGGTATTGATACAAACACCAAAATTCTGAGAAGATGTCTAACACTTGAAAACATAAGAACATAATGTACTCATCTCATCTGTCAGAGTGTGGGTATAAGTAAGGTGCAGAAACAACAGCTTGCTTCTGGATCCATGGTTTCTTGTGGAAAAATGCTTCTACCAACCAGAGGTGTCAGATTGTCAACAGTTCTGCCATATTCTAAATTTAGAGCCGTAAGGTTACGCCACGGTCATGTTGTATTTTCAACTTTAAGCACAGACAAAAGTCCAGCAGTAGTTCAGCTCTTCTTCAATCTTAAATGTCAAATGTGAAAATGAAAATGTGTTCAAAGAGGTAGGTTTGGGTGGGGCATGTCTCACCTTAACACCTGGAAAATTTAAACATGTGTATGATTTTAGTTTAAAACCTATGAAGAATGCAAAGTAGTCCATCTGGGGTTAGGGTTAGGGTTAGCTCCCACCTCATACCTTCTGAGCTGATATGATGATTTTTATATGAGCAGGTTTTTCCCTGCCTATCTAACTCACCTTTGTGTTATTGATAGCAGCCTGTGTTGAAAATCAAAGCATATGATGCAGAATGAAAATAGCAGAACTCAACTGCAGGTACACTCAGATAGTCTACAGCACACACACTAGCGTTATTTTGTAGTTCATCTTTAAAAAATGGCAGATTATGCAAGCCTTTCTCGATTTTAATGTCTAAAAATAATAATACCCTTTACGAGAGGAATGTGAAGTATACTGTGAACTTTCTACACTGTCCCTCATGGACTAACATTAGTGGAACAGCAAACTCAGCAGTAACAAACAACACTGGCTGGCCAACACACACTACAGTATTTAACAACTTAAACCAACTCTGAGGTGAAGTAAATAACTGTGCTCAGTCTGTCTCACCTCAACAACCCTGCCCCTGCATTTTTGTAGCAGAGAAGTTAATACTAACACAGCTGAGCACTCCACCTCTCCCTCAGTTGTTTATTCTCATACAGGCAGGAGATTGTAAGATCTTTACAAATTAATTTAGTTCATTTATTGGTGTATTTAACCTTTTTAAAATAAAATGCTTTGAACTATTTCTCTTAATTACCAGTTATGTGACATATTGTATTTCAGTGGACTCTAAGAACATCAATGAATGGTTTGGCACACAGTTTAATGGAGCAAGAGACTGAAAATAATGCACCCTTTTCTATTCATTAAACCGAGAATCGATTCTGTATCAAATGTACACCCAGGTATTGTGGTAGTATCGAATGGGGGGGATAAGTATTAGTATATAAGTACTGTCCCAATACATGGCCTTTAAAATAAACACCCTAATTTCTCATAAACTTTAATTTTCCATTTTTTGTTCCATCTTGATATACAATTTGAATTCTATGGACTCTTTTGTCAATAATATCCTTTGTCATTGGAAATGATACATGAACATTATTGTAATCCATGTGATAGGTAGAGGTCAATATGTTGAATTGCGTCATCAATAACAGCAATGGTCCAACTGTTAATGACATTAGCACAAACACCTGTTTAAATATTTAA
This sequence comes from Scomber japonicus, assembly GCF_027409825.1. Classification (NCBI taxonomy): domain Eukaryota; kingdom Metazoa; phylum Chordata; class Actinopteri; order Scombriformes; family Scombridae; genus Scomber; species Scomber japonicus. The sequence continues at coordinate 10,391,615 of NC_070583.1, forward strand.
TTATATTATTATTATTATTATTATTGTTGTATTACGACATATTGTTATATAAACAGCCTGCCATAATTTGCTGACAAACTATATAGTCAAAGCTGCTGGCTGCTTATGAAGCTGTCAGCTTTACATGTGGCTTATTTTTTTGGGTTGTTTTTGGTTTTGCTCGTAGGTCAGCTAGCTGCGTTAGCTGGTTAGACAGCTACCTGAGGCTAGGCAGGTGATAAACCGCGTCTGAGAAATGACAGCGTTATCTCTTTACAGTTCTGTTAAGGTAAAGTTAATCATTATACAGTCAAAACAACGGAATGCAGTCACAACTTGGAGTGGGACTCGAGTTTCAACCATGAGCATTGTTGCTGTCACAGTAAGTTAGCCAGCGTCCTGACGCCAACCGTCGACACCGTCCTTCTTATGAGAAATAAGACGAATCAGTAGCCGTGACGGTAAACTGTGATAATACAGTTGTAGCTTACCTGTCCGCTTACTTCGTCGTTCTCATCAGTTTCTTGTGAATTTTCAGACTACCGTTGGGCTTGTCATCTCATTTCCGTAAGTAACACACAAATCACAATTGTGATGCGTTGTTTTCCTAGGAAGGCGAAGTCATGACCCACCCTACTCTGCCTCTGATTGGCTTACCATGACATTCTTACACTAATCCTGACCAATCTCACTGAACCCAACCAACGAAGGCAACGGGTACTAACCAATCAGAGGCAGAGTAGGGCGGGCCGTAACTTCGCCGTCCTAGGGAAAACATTATTGTCAACCCGGACGTTTGACGTCATGCAGTGGTTTCACAAACGTCGTACGTGCCATCTGATTAGAGCAGAGCCATCAAGATGAGGCACAGCAGAGCCCTCTGGGTGTGATCGAAGTACTGCACCAAGTACAAACCACAAATGATTCATCAAGGTGGCATTTATCTCTTTATTAACTCCTTCAAACTGATACTTCTTTGTGTGTGTGTGTGTGTGTGTGTGTGTGTGTGTGTGTGTGTGTGTGTGTGTGTGTGTGTGTGTGTAAACTTAAAATTTATAGACAGAAATGGTTTTTAATTACTTTACGAAGCATTTATTCCAAGTGACTGTAGCTATTACCAGCGCTGCCTTTCTGCCTGAATAATTTAACTACATTACATGATGTACTATAATGCCACACAGCTACAGAGTTTATGCAGTTGTAGCCCAGCATTCTTAACTCACTTTCAAAAGGGATTTTAAGAAACAGATCGTGTTACATCCATTGGAGACCTCTCCTGGATTGAGGCAGATGTGTGAGATTTAATTTGTACAGTATGTGAACAAGTTTGTTTTTTTATGAAAGGGGAATTGAAAGTTTGGAATAAGTGGTTTTCCATTGTGAATCAGTCTTCCTGGAGTAATATGCAGAACTGGCTACAGTCCAAGAAGACTGAGATAAAAATTGGTGTTTTTGCTGAAAACAGGAATTTTGTTGTTATTGGGGAAGTTTTTTTTATACATACTTTAAAGACTGAACCCAGTTTGGACCATTGGAAGAATGAGTGTAAATATAATATGTTTAAATTCATTTGAGATTTTGTTTTGCTATTATTATCTAAGTATTTTTTTCATTTTTGTGATTGATTTTTTTTCTTGCTTAATGTGAATCTGAAAATGTTCTTTTAATATATAAGAGATGATAATTGACCTTGACAAAATTGACAAAAGCATGCCTCATACAAGCCCTATGCACTGCAACAGCTTTTTTGGAGCTGGCAAGGCATCGACCCAGCCATCATGACCTTGGACCTCTAGCACATCACAATAAATAAAAACAGCTGTCTGTGTCCTGTGATGATGCTTCACACACTCAGGGCTTGCTGTCCATAAACTGGTGTCCCTCTACTCAACCATAATTAATAACAATCCTAACAACCCTAAGCATCTTTTTTCAACCATAAATCATCTTCTGAGGCAACAATCATCTTCCATAATTAAGGCTACAGAAGAGCGATTTAACTGCTTTATTGACTGTTTAGAGCTAAGGGCAACAACATTATAATTTTAAATGTATCTGTTATCTATTACTGTAAAAGTTAAGAGTTCGGGTCAATATTTTGTGCCAAGAAATCACAACCATAAGTTACAGTTACAATAAGTACTTTATTGGTTCAACAGTGCTGCCAGCGCCTGACAGATAAATATACAGTTCTGAGTTTTTCTATTTACAGCATACTCAGAGACAATACAAACTGTCCCTTGTAGACATACATTGTGTTCTTTAGTGTTTAACATACTTTGGGCTGGTTTCCTTGTCCAAGCATATATTATTTTTATGGTCCCCATAGAAAGATGTAGTGAGTTAGGCTGTTTCTGTGTCTGTGAGAGAAGCCCTATTAAGTCTTGGTTTGTTAACATGTGTAATGTGTGTGTCACATGTGCAAATCATCCGATGGTGTAGCAGTAGTTTGCAAGGATAAGCAATGTGTCGAGGGTGTGTGTGTGTGTGTTTGTGTGTGTGTGTGTGGTGTGCCTGCGCAAATAGAAGATCTGGAATGCACAAATCTTATGTACAATAGATACATTGAAGCTATCAATATAAGAAGGAAAAGTGACATCTGATACTGACTTCGTTCAGTAGTCTCTGTTTCACATGAAGCAAATCCGATTTCATACAATAAAATGCTGTTACAATCTGATATTTTCATCAAATTAACCTTTTTGCTTACTCATTTGCATGGCAGAATGCTTTGCTGGCATTTGCAAAATAGTGTAGTTTCATAGATGCTATTCAAAATCACTAGTTATAATTTTTTCTAAGTATCATCTTCGTAAAATCTGTCTGTGTACTCTTCACTTACAATACAGTTATGCACACATACGTACAGGCATGCTCACACATATCAAACTTGTTTCATTTACTCATAAGCAACAAATGGACCTATAAACGCACACACATAGCCACACATTCACGTTAAGATCATACCATAGCACACTATGTCCATGTTGTATTACACATCCAGGTCACCAGTTTCTTCTTCATTTAGCCATGTTGGTAAATTATATTTGCCCAGTAATCACATGAGTAGCTCAGACCTTCAGAAGTTCCATATCTGATTCATAGCTGTGGTCTAGTTACACACTATTTAAAACAATAAGCTGATTTTGTTTTGTTCCACCTCATATTACCACCTCTGTGCTGATGTTAAGTGCATAGGTAGATCTGCCTCTGATGAGACCAACTTTCTCTTGGTGCTCCTTTTTTATCAGTAATGGCTCTAGTAATAGTTTTATCCTCTCCTATTTGATAACAGTGGGGTTCACTGTGTATTCACTGTATGCCTGTGTCTCCTATATTTTTATATATTATATTCCTAAAAAAAAAAAAAACGTTCTCAAAACTCTCTTTTAACAGCACCAACATTTCGTAACATTTTACATCCCTTTTTTCCACAATCCATCTCGGTCCTGTTATTTCAAGTGTAGGTCTCCATGACTCCTTTTGTCCCACATCTTCTCCTTGTTCACTTAAGGAGCGATATGTCGTCAGCAAAGTCTCCGTGCGGGTGGAGGCAGCGGGCGAAGCGCCACTGGCACACCATGAGACAGAGCGGCAGCATGAACAGAGCGCAGATACCCGCCATGATGTAGGCGATGGTCATCAGAGTGGACTCATCCGTCTGGGGGATGTTGTAACCGCAGTCCTCCAGGTCGACGCCGTGGAACGGGCCCTTCACAGAGGCCGTACGAAACTCATCATGAACTGGAAATGAGAGGAATGGAATTGTATTTGATCAGGACTAGGACAGTAAATAAGTTATGACACCACACACATATCCTGCATCTTATCCTTTATCCCTTTTCTCCTCTTTTTGGTAGCCACTCTACTTCTTTCTCCCACACTACAAACCATAAATCATTTTAAATATAGGAATCCACGTTCCTTCTCCTTCTCCCCCTCCTCATCCCTCCATCCTCTCTTCCTCACCGTGGCAGGTGCTGACAGCAAAGCCGATGCGTTTCTTCTCTCGGTCAAAGACCACATAGAAGCCCTCCATGATAACGGCACCCATCACTGTCCCGGTGCTAGACTGCGACACGGCAAACTTATAGCAGTCCTCCTGGGCCGAGGCTACATCCTCTACAGGTCGCAGGTATTGCTGCGTGCAGATAGAAGGGAAGGAAAAAAAGACCAAAAAGGAGTGTTAGAGACAGATTATGACAAAGAAGAAATAGGACAACACGTATAAGTAAACCTTTTTTTCAAAGACTTTGAATTGTAAAAGTAAAGACTAACACACAATCAACTGGATTGAGTAATATCTATGTTTTTTGTATTCTCTTTTGTGTGTACATTATTGGCTGATTTGAGCTTATGAGAAATATATTGAAATCAGCCACAATCTAACAAAAATACAAGAATAATGCAAAAATCCAGAAACAATGGTGTAATTACATTGTTTGTCCACCAGGGGGCGTCTTGGGCTTCTTTTTAAGCAAATATAGGGGCTTTTATCAACATATATTTTGTTAATGATGTATTTTTATGGTTATGGTACAAACAAATACTAACTGTCTGTATGTAACTGTATGTCCTGATGTATTGTTAGTATGTCCCTGCTATAGAAATAAGAACAGGAGGCAAAGGAAGTAAAAACTTTTAAATGAGCGTTTCATCAAGGTCACTCTCCTCCCACAGGTTGACTCCGCTGAACCTCTGTTCTAAATCTTTCTATCAAGTCTTATTCAATCCACAACCACAAAAGGATGAGCCTTTCTGAGTGGCTTTTTATTTTAAGAGGATGTTTTTGTAAGGCTTTTTGCCTTTATCTAACAGTGTAAAGACAGGAAACTAGGGAGAGGGAACACAGACGTGCAAACACAGACATCCCCCTCGGCTAGGAGTCGACTTGTAGACGCTGCAGTTTTGTGGTTCAGCACCTTGACCATGAGGCCACCAGGGCACCCGGTCTGAGTGGCTTTTAATAAAAAATGTTTAATGACTTTCTAGAGCTTTGTGAAAGGGCATGAAAAGCTTTAGAAAATAGATTCAAAAGGAACTTCTCTTTGAAATGTGGTCATTATTTTTTTTTGCTGATGGTACTTTGACAGGCTTTCGTCTACTGAAGATTATATAACGCAGTTAGGCTGAAGGGTGGAATGATTTATTGTGACCAGACGTCACTGTGAGATGAAAACTGTTTTTTAGCACATCAAAAACATCCATGAATGCAGGTAAAGTCAATAATAGCTACTGATTATTTTGACAGAACAGAAGGGTTACAGATATCACTTCATACGTTCTCAATGCGACAAATGTTAACACAAAGTAGATCCCAGACCTGAAAACATCTGTGCTTTATTCATCCACATTCAGGTACGGTACAAGATACTGTAATTACCTGAGGCAGGATGGAGATTTGAAATGACTGGTTACGGTTTTCACTCATCAGGTAGAGGGAGATGACTGGGAAGATGTGCCAGGGTGTCGTGCCGGCCTGCCAACATACCAGCTGCTCCCCCAGCCAGAACCCAGAGGGAAACTGCTCCGTCTGAAAAACAGGGTCATGAGGACATTAATGCTTTCCTGTCCCATAACCGCTCGTTCCAAATCAGTCATGAGGTAGGCTGGAGCCTATCCAAACAGGGGAAGACAACTACAGTGGTATTTTTTAACCCAAAATGCATTTTTAACCACATCAATTTGAGGTGTATGACTAAATTCATAACTAAAACTGACCGAAGAAGCCGCTTCAATAGCCTTGACTGCAGCCTGGAAGACTTTTCTAGGCAGTCGAAGGTTGGTGGTTCCACTGTCCACGATGCTCTTATCATAGTTGTACTGTAATAGATAAAGAAATAGTCACAAGTTACAAATCTTAACTTTTAGAATCAATAACTGATCAATAAATCATTCAGTTTTTCATCAGATCTCACCTCCTTACAGTCCATGTTGAGGTCCTGTCCATTTACCTCAATGCGCACGATAATGACCTCATAGTACCACTCCCTGCGGATAGGAGTGTACCAAAGCTCTCCTACGTACAGTGATGGGTCCACTCCCCCAATGATCTAAGAGAACAGCGATAAACATTATCCAATACCGGCTCCAAATGTGATACTGGATGATATATGCGTCTGTGTGTGTCTCACCATGCTGCCGCCGACAGTGGCGCTGCCCAGGGAGTAGTTTTGGGTAAAGCCGGCTCCACACAACTGGAGGGAGAAGAGGTTGGGGACAGGCGTCTGGCGAACCAGAGAGTCAAAGAAAGGCTCCAATGTCTCGTCAGGCTGGAGAGAGAAAGAGAGAGAGAGAGAGAAAGAGAGAGAACTAAGTAGGGTGGCTTTACTTCTGGATGGTCGAACCAAGATGCTGTTTTTAGCTTTCAGTTTTGAATTTCCAAATGATTAAATAAACCTCTCTCAGCTCTAAAATATCATCATCCGAACCGCACACCTGTTGATAAATCAGGTTTCATCCTACCTTTCTTTTTCCCATTTTTCTTTTTCTTTTTCCCATCTGTTCCCTTACTTTTCCTACAAGTATAGCAGTGAATTTCAATAATAATACAATTTCATATAAGGTATAAAAACACCATGAAATCTATATCCAACATGCACATCAACATCCTCTCATCCCAGCTTACATTCATAGAGACACTACCTCTGTTTGGTTTCTCTGAGCATTTAAATGAATGCTGAGGTGAAACTGCCACAGAGAAGTAATCTAATAAACAGCTAGTGTAACTGCTCCTGGGGCATAAAGAAGAATATTATCTTTACAATTAGTGATTGTTTTAATTTTAAATTGATTATTACAAAGCCGACCTTTCTTTTTTCACCAGTGATCATGTTACATAATATGATGCAGTGATCTAGTGTTCATAGAGAGCGTCTTGTACCTGAAAAGTCTTGTTTAGTCTTAGCTAGTTATACAGTTGGGTTTGTATATTTTACTGTATTCCTCACATTCCCTCTTTCCTGTGTTTCTCCTATTCAATATTATATATATGTCACAAGCGTGTGAAAGAGTAAAATTGCTTTTAGGCTCTCAAAGATGCTGTGGGGGAAGATGCAATGTCCTAAAGAGACCGTGCCAATGTGCACAAGTGCTCTATGAGGTTTCCCATTGAGCTAACTGATAAAAGGGATAGGCTCCTCTTACCCGAGCTATATCGGCATAGGCCAGCCCCAGGATTCCCTCCCAGTTAGATCCATTGATGAAGAAGCGATCTGACTGGGTGATGGCAGCGATGTTGGCACGCAGCGTGGCGTTGGGGCCGTGCGGCACAGAGACGATGTCAGTGCCCAGCTCCCCTTCCCAGCGACCCTGGGTGTAAGGAACGTACACACTTCTACCGATGTCACGGTATGAGGTGGAGCTGTGAACGGACAGAGTAGGAAGTCATCTTACTTTACTACTACATTTGAATTTAGTGTTCAGTGTTTATTGACTCAGCTGATTTTGTCTCTACTCACAGTGAACGGTGGTAGTATCTGCGCAGGAAGGGGTGAGCAGCTGCCCCGACAGCAAAGTTACTGCTTCCCGTATCCACCAGGATGTTCAGCTGATGAGTTCAGGGAGACGGAGAGAGAGAGAATGGCAGGCAGGCAAGCAGGGAGGAAAAGAGAAAGAGAGAAACTTATTAAATATATGCTGGATGCATTTTGCAAAAATCAATAGGCTTGTAAAACTGATGCTTGGGTTACATTGCGAAATTGATTATGTTCAATCTCTGAAGGGCAAGTTTAATCTGAATCTTGGCTACCTTGGAGACAGAAATATTCTACTGTAAAACAATTTTCCCTGCTGCGCTAAAACACGGAGTTACAGACTGCTGTGGGCTTTTTTGACGGCTGATATTGACGCCTCCACTTTCTTTCTTCTTTTTTTTTAAAGATATTGAATTCCTTACTCATATTTTATGAGCAGAATGTTTCTCTCTTATAGTCAGTAAGCAGCCTCACATCTCACTTCTTGTCATCTCCCAGTCATCCTCTATATCCATTTCTCTTTCCTTGGGGCGTCCCGTGCTGTTTCTTGTTGCCCTAAATGTCCTTCACTGTCCCCTCTCTGTCTCCACTCTAACCCTCCACTCCTCTCAGGTTGCCCATTCAACTCCCCATCTCTCCATTCTCCTCCTCTTCAGGCCGCTTCTCCATGTAAGTATCATATTTTGCGCAATCAATCAAAGCAGACAGTGAATGTGTGAATGGAGCACACAGACAGACAAATACCAAACCTACATGCATTATATTATATATATTTATATTACCCATATAAACATGATTTCATATTGGTAACCCATAATCCCTTTTTTATTCCATTTTCCTCTTTGTGCTGCTGTATTGTCACACAATATGCATATATTGTATTATTCATACATTTTCACAGATAGATTCATGCATACTAGACAGACTGATTGATTGATAAATACAGAAAAAGGAAAACACATTGATGACCAGAATGGCAAAGAAACACCCAAACAGATGAAGAGACAGGCAGCCATAGAGCCACAGCAAGCTTCAATAATGGATTGGCTCTTTAAATATCCAGAGAAGTGCTACTGTCTCGAGGGCTGGGCCTGAAAGCTCAGAATAAAAACTGACTCTATCTCTATTTTTTTCCTAACACATGAATATATACAGTACATTCCTGTCAATGATACATACACCTGTGTATACTTTCTCTCAACACACCACTACCATCAATGATGCAGTACACACTCTGTCTTCTTCTCTTGGACTAAAATTTGCTGACTACTCAAGATAGATTTGTTTCTTTCATGCGTGCACACACACACAAACACACACACACAGACACACACACACACACAGACACACACACACTGAGCCACCTAGCCTGAGACGCAGTAATGCACACAAGCCTGCATCCTGACACAGAGACCTCCCATCTTTCCCTGCTCTCTCTCTCTCTCTCTGTCTTCCTGCCCTCTCTGGCAGAGTGCCTGTCTGTTCCAGCCATCACCCCCACCCCCCTCCCCTTCTTTGTGGAGGAGAAATCGAGTGGTTACCACAACATCTGAAAGTTACTGTAAAAGACTTGAGGTCATTTCAACAACTTCGTATCTGCCGCATCACTTCTTCTAATGCAATTATTCAAGTCATTTTACGCATGCTAAGTCATTAAAATACACATTACTTTGACTTACTGCCACTTTCAATCTATTAAAGTGCAGACTGATGAACTAATTTATATAAATCTTCATTTCTCTGGAATGCCAGGGCTTTTAAAGCATTCAATACATTTACATATTACATAATTTGATTCAAGATTATTTTAAGCTGATGCCTTATTATTGGATTGTTATAGATATGCTTTTCCTGCCTGGTGGTTTTAATGAATGAGATGGTCATTGATCCCTTCTCTGCTTGATTAATATACACAAGACTGGGAGCTCAAGAGGTCATGCTTCTCTGGCGTCCCTCAGGCTCCAAACAGGGTGTAGCTTTCCTCAGAAATCTATACACCTTTACATATGGTTGTTTTGCTGGTGGAAAGAAGCAGCCGGCTGTCGTCACCTTTGTTTTTGCATCTTACAACATCCAAATTTAAAGTCCTTCTCGAGTCAAGAGTGTGATTTTTCAGCATTTAGTTGGTTGTTTAAGTTTTACCACACAGAATAGTGCATGTGCAGAGTTCGACACTAAAAGGTTGTTTTCATATTCATCTGCTGTACAGAAAGTTTCTCTGTGCTCAACTGGAATGTCACTTTGAGCTTAAACTTTTATTTTGAAGCATGTATTCATATTCACTGATTTCAGGATACAGATGTCATTATAAGATATTTCAAGTAAGGGTGTATAGGTGGTTGAGTGGTTAGAGCGCATGCCATATACGCAGCCGACCCCGGTTCGAATCCCAGCCGGAGGTCCTTTGCTGCATGTCACACCCCCCTCTCTCTCCCATGTTTCCTGTCTGTCTACTGTTGAATGAAGGTGTCTATGCCGAAAAACTCTTAAAAAAAAAAAAAAGATTTTTAAGTAAGTAATTTTTTTGTTTTTTGTGGAAAAAACACATCAGACACAAATTATTAGTAAAAGTAGAGTATGTCTTTTATATATTCAAACACACCTGGAAAATGATTTTACAGGTTTTTATTTCAGATCTCAAGACAATAAAGGCGGCAAAGTTTAAAATGGTATATGTAGACCTTGACCTGTACGCCTGGTTGTTTCAATGTAAATTCCAAACTTGTAGAGAATAGAAATAATGATATAACACAAACAGATTCTGATATATTCTTATTCATCCTGCCCCCGTAGATATGGTGGTGATTTCTGATTCTCTCTTTTGATGTGACTCCAGCCTAGTAAGACTTACCTTATGGAAATGTAAGTAAGAAGTGATGAAACCTTTTTTTTGGTGTGGGCACTGGGTGATAAACTTTCAAAGGTAAGGAGGGGTCCCTATGCATGGATACCACTCATAACCTCCTTGGATACCTACCTCACAGGCTCACAAATATCAATACTATTTTGCCACTTAAACCAAAATGTGTCAATACTGTCAAGCAATGAAAGATGGCACACACACATATTCTTGCTCTTCTTAACTTACTTCTTGATCAGTTTTGCCGACCGTCATTATTTTATATTCATTATAGGATCAAGCATTTTAAATGATGCCCAGCCTTAATTGTGGGGACTTCAACAGGGTTCAGGCCACTGGTTGAAGGTGGCAGCTAAACAGTGTGTTGTCCGTCTTTGCTGATGGCTCTAACTGGCTGACAGTTGCTATGGTAGACAACAGGATTCCCCAACCTGGCACAGATCTTTTTGTCTTTTATGTCTCTCACTATCCTCGATATAAGAAACAGCAGTGTCTGTCATGGGCTCTGCTCAGCACCTCAGGGCCCTCCATCTCCTTCATCATCTCTTTGTAGTCTTTTCCTTTATAATATTCCTTGACATCTCCCAGTCCCACTCCCACATCCTCCCTCTGTCCCACACACACTCAAACTCTCACCTCTCTGCTGCTTTAGCTCGCTCTCTCCATCTTCTCTTACTCTCATTCACTCCTTGTTCCTCCATCTCTCTCTCTGTCTCTGCCATTCATTTATTTCTGTTTCACTCTCTCTGTCACCTTCTCCCTCTCGTTCTCCTCTTCCACCACTTCATCACTTTCTGTCTCCCTAACCCGCCTCTCCGTCCCCCCTCAGTGTGCCAGCCTGTACAGCGCAGCTGCACCCAGCTGGCACTCCTCACTCTGCAGAATTAATGGTTCCATTATCTCTCTGTATCATTCAGTCCTTTCTCTCACTTTCACAGAAACACACACACAGGCCATCTGTCACGGCAGGGCCATCAACAGTATTCCACCATCAGACTGCATATTTTGAAATAATTCCACTTTGGTTCACTTCAATCTGTAATTCACCCAATAATCATAGAACTCTTACATTAAAAGTGAGGATCTTCATATTTATAAAGAACACACACACTGCAGGTATCACTATGTGACCAGTAGCTATATTGTATAATATGATAATAATGTCCCCATAGGCTCTTAAAGTGTGTCTGTGGTGCTCTAATGTCTCTGTTTTAATGTTATAACCTGTTGTGTGGCTGATTCAAACAAAGTAACAAGTAAGGAATGCAAAATGTATGGTAACACTATTAATATTGCTTTTTTCCAGTTTCATTCTTTTACATCAATAAAGAGCATATGATTTATTATTTTGGAGGCTGTACCACAGAGTTAAGTGTAATTGGTTTATTAAATGCACCTTTGTTGCCAATACTGCAGAATAACAATTACACTGAAAGAGAGAGAGAGAGAGAGACTGAGGGATCATGATGAACATTGAATTTTCCAACAAGAGCCAGACTTGTCATTAGGTTAAAATAATAATTTGATTGATTGACTTGCCATTTTTGATTTGATGGTGTTATGTAGGCTATAGTTATTTCATAGGCCAAATTGAACACAAAGACAACTTTACCTTCTGTGGAGGAGACCCCACGGCCATCTCCACATAGTATCCCTGTCCGGACTTCCCACGTAGGTTATCGACCATGTCCACGAAGCTGATCCCGCTCGTCCCTACTCCCCTCCGCTTGCGCGCGGCTAACCTCCTCGTGCTGCTGCGCTCGCGCTTCACGGCCACGGTGGGTAGCAGCGGCGGTGGCTGTTCAGCGCGAGCGCCTTGCCGCAGTGGCACGCGGATGGCTCGAGGCAGGCCCGAGGCATCCGACGTGGACTGGCCGCTGCTGCTGAGCACGCACAAAGTCGTCCATGTCAACAGAGCTGTCAACAACGACGAAGGCTCCATGTCGACGAGGGATGAAGTTGTGGTTTTTTTGGGGGGGCGGGGGGGGTATGTTTGGTTTCTACTTCTCTCCGTTCAGTTTGACATTCAGTCAGCAGCAGCACAGGAGATGAGATCAGGTGGCGATGATGCTAAAATGACGGATAAAACCATGATGAACGACAAAAACGTGGAGGGTCAGGGTCACTTTCTGGGTTTTTTCTCCGATGAACTGACTGTTAAATGAAATGACAAGCTGAGGAGAAACCTATGACTTACTACCAAACAGTATATGGCCTAATGCAACATCATATCACCCCTCACAATGAAGCCAAGCCGCCGTCGGTGTCACAGATAATTAAAATAATAATTCAAGTACAGGCTCTCCCTCCGTGCTCAGTGTATCAGCAAACCGCGGTCATACCGGGTCTTCATGTCAAACGACCGAAAAACCATCGTCGGTAGGCAGGCAGGCCGGCGGGCTACCGTAATCCGCATCCTTCCCCTTTCCCGATCCGTTCATTCTGTTCTCCGCCTTCCAGTCTTTCACCTCCTCCTCCTCCTCCTCCTCCATCCGCCCCGCTGCATCCTCAGAGCTGCCAGAGCTCGAGCATCACCGCCGTCAAGTTACAAAATAAAAACACACGACTTCCTGTAAGCGTTTCTAAAAAAAAAACCACACACACACGACAGTAATGATCTCTAACTCTGCGGTTCACGAACCTTTTCACGCCAAGGACCCCTGAACTGATACAAATTAGGCCACAGACCCCCATTTGATAATAGGCCTATCTTGGTCAAGTCTCCCCCTGATTTGTGCTTGTAGATGTTTTATTATAGAAACACATGATCAAAACAGTCATACATCCTGTCTTTGTGTTATGGATGGAATTATAGCAGAAATAAATGATTTTTACACTTTTACACTGGGGACCCTCTGAAACCTCCTCAAGGACCTGCGGGGGTCCCCTGACCCCACTTTGAGAACTACTCATTTAAGGGACTGCTCCATTTCTGTTCCGTTTTATTGTGCCGAGCGATTTTATAAAGGGACATTTTGTTCTATATTTAGTGTCACGACTTGCTTGTTTTACAGGAACATGTAGTTTGTATTTCATCACGTATTTTAGTTTGAAGGAAAATCACTAATGACGGTCATGGCTGGCTTAACTTCTCTGGCAAATAACACTGCATTCTGGGTAATGAAGTTTCCCCCACAAATGCAGTTAGGGTCGCAAGAATTTCTATTGCCATATCACATTTGCAATTTTAGGCATTAATTAAGTTAATTATTAATCATGATGCCTGAATTCATACAGGTAGGTCAATAATAATCGTTCATGTTCAAGTTTATTGTTATTCACAGCATACATTCACATATTCACATACAGCTGGACAAAAAGACATTTCTCTGGGGTAAGACAAATAAATCCTAATAAATTACAAGACAAAAACACAAAAAGCTTAAAAACAGTATTTAAAATAGTATGTTGAAGCTTTTTTTCTGAACAGGTGTTCTGCCTGATTTAAGAATGAGAGATCATGAATGTTTTTTTTTCTCAACAACTAGGCCTAACTATTTCATTATAAGAAATAATAGTACTATGAGACTAAGTATGTGTGTGCTGTTCTCAGTGAGATAGCTTTTTTTCTGTGTCTTTGATATCTGTAGTGCTCTCATTGTATGCTGTGGTATTATTTATAGCCTATGGTGTCACTGCAGTATACCTAGCCTGTGGATATAGTTGCTATGGAAGAGTTGTATAGCATCCCTACAGATTTATTTTGCAAAGGAGACCTCAAACTATGTCCATCGTGTACTATAAAACACACAACAAAGCTGTTATTATCCCCACATGAAGAAGCAGGTCTAGTTAAATCCAAAGCAGAGTTCCTTTACTTCTCTTTCCCTATGACAGATTTCCTCTTTCTTGTGATGATCCTGGACAGTCCCAGTAGGAAGGGAAAGGGGAGAGGAAAGATGCAGGGGCTACTATACTGTCCCCATCTTTTTTCTCCATGTTAAGTCCTACTGAGTCTTTATAGAGGTGGAACAGTCCGCTCTGCTCCAGCGGACCTGAGTCTTCCTGTCCTGGGGGTACAGGAGACCACAGTTGGACAGATACTGATCAACATTCAGACAGGGTGAGACATAGAAAGGCAACAGTAACTCAAATAACCATTCATTAAAACTGAGGTACACAGAAGAGCATCTCTGAACACACAACACGTTGAACCTTGAAGCCGATGCTACAACGGCAGAAGACCACACTACCACTCCTGTCAGCTAAGAACAGGAAACTGAGGCTAAAATTCACATGGGCTCACCAAAACTGGACATTAGAAGATTGGATGGTGGTGTACTGCTGTGAGGGGGATATATTATTTGGACCAACTAAGCATTGTTTAAACATCACAGCCTGCCTGTGTGTTGTTGCTGACCATGTCCATCCCCTTTATGACCACAGTATACCCATCTTTTAATGGCTACTTCCAGCTGGATAACACACCATGTAACACAGCTCAAATCATCCCAAACTGGTTTCTTGAACATGAGTTTATTGTATTCAAAGGGCCTCCACAGGCACCAGATCTCAAACCAATAGAGCACCTTTGGAGTGTGGATGTGCAATGTGCATCTGACAAATCTGCAGCAACCGGATCATGTCAGCCTGTGAGGAAAGTTTCCAGCACTCTGTTCAATCTATGCTACTAAGAATAAAGGCAGTTCTGAAGGCAAAAGGGGTCCAATCAGCTACCAACAAGGTGTACATAATCAAGTGGCCAGTGAGTGTACAGTACCGCTCAAAAGTTTGGATGCACCTTCCCATTCCCTTGAATGAGACAGTGTGTTTTGACTGGTGCTTTATATTTCAATAGTGAAAATCTTAAAAATCAAAGACTATGTACTGAATATGATTAATTACACCGAGGCATTGCACCCAATGTGAACTTCAAGCTGAGGGATACTCACTGGTTAAATTCTTTGAGCCCCAGCTTGTCTCCTCTGCAGGTTTGGTGGTTAGGGGCTCAGTTCTGCCCTCTGCTGGACACCAAACTCCCAGAGGCCTGGAATTACCCACCCTACACACACACACACACACACACACACACACACACACACACACACACACACACAGATACAGTTTATTTTCACAAAAACATAGTACAGATATACATTACACATGCCCACATATACACATACTGTATATGGGTCAAAGACAAGATGTGTACATTTAGCATTAATGTAAAATAAAAAGATAAATAGCCTATGTATAAATATAATATTAAAACACTCAACTCTTTCCCTTCTTTTCACCCGGAAGTATGTGTGTGTCAAAGTACTAAATTAAGAGAGTTACTGAGCTCTAAAGTGTCGAAATGTCCCAATTCAAATTCTAATGACAAAAATGTTTTTAAAATGTAGAAAATCGTCCTAAAATGTAAATGAACACCCATGGCATGATTATGCAAGTGTTTGCAACAATATATAGAATAATGGACAACATATTGTATCTTTAAAATATTTGAATAACTTATTTTCCAAAATGTGTGCGTCATCAATGTCATTCAGTGTAACAATGGTAGAAAGTCATTTTAAACACATCACATCATGCTGACCATGTGACAGTGTGTGACATCATGAAAATGACCATTAGAAGACCCTCTGCCCATGTGGTGAGGTGGGTGGATTTTTAAACTATTTTAGGGTTTTAATGTGACACATTATATGTATACTGTAGACATTTTGAACATCTTATCCTGTTTTTTATACACGTTTTAACTTTTAACGTTTAAAATTTAAAAAAGAAAAATACCGGTGCTGCTACTGATAATTACTCAGAGGATCATTATTGTTGTTGCTTAAGGAATCACATTTAATCAATATTTTTGGGCCATCTTGATATGTGTCATTCAGTGTAACAAAATATTGCCATACAGTATAAGACCAATATTTTATATCAAAATACAATGACTTGTCTTTTTTGACTCATGCAGACAAAAACTACTCTGAAAGGATTAATTTTTTAATTTTTTTCAGTGCAAGGCAGTGTTTGTTAAAAAAAACCTTTTAGACTTTAAAAAATAATATAATTTTTTTTTGTGTAGTTATATTTCAGTCAGTCCAAACATGATATAGAACCATATGATTTTGGGAATTAGGGAATTTTATTTGCTTTGTCTTTGACCCATATGCAAAATCCTGAAAGTCACCACAACCATGACCCTTATATGACCAAATACATTCCATGTGTGAACCTCCTACTATACAAAGGTCAAAGATTAGGTATCAGCAAAACTGCTGGCTTATCATTATTACCAGCTGATAGCAGCAATAAAGATGTACTGTGATGTACTCATGATTTTTACTTGCCTATTCAGGGAAATGTGTTTCTTAATCAGACAAACTATTCAGACCAGATTGAATGGCACTCACCAATCCTGAGGGTCTGTAGTCCTGAAGCCTTTGGCAAATGGGTTGCTGGCAATCTTTAGCTGGGTGATCTGAGGGTGAGAGGTATGGGAGATGTGGGGGGAGGGGAAGGGGATAAAATCAGATGAAAAAAGCAAAGAAATTGTTTCCTAACTCTGGATAATGATTAGTTTGAAGCCCATCCTGGGTTTCCTACCCTGTGGTTCTGATAGGCGGTGACTGCCATGAAGCGTGTCTCAGGGAATGAGAAGGAGCAGAAGTTCTTGTATGCATTCAAATGGCTATTTGGAGCTGGATCTACATACACCACATGGAAGCGTGGCTGGTAGCGATGCATAGAGTTCAGTATCATCTGGAAAGGAATAAATAGCAGAAAACACACAAAAAGTTATGCAAAA
>NC_070583.1:10411179-10506179 GCF_027409825.1 Scomber japonicus
TGCTCTTTTCCAATGGGCCTTGTAATCAATGATGATCAATGCTATCCTCATGACATGACCATAGAGGCTCACTGAGGTCAAAAACACTCCAACAGAGCTGCCAGTTTACCGTTATGTTCCTGTGAGGGTGATTTTTGATCTTAAATTGCATTATCAGGTTTAATATGGAGTTTAAATAAAATGAGCTATGTTCTAATGTTGGTGTCCAGGAGAGGCCAATGTAGATGAATTGCATTTCTGCATGGGTGATTGTTTAGGAAAAAAGAAAATGATTCTCATATCTAACTGTCATATAAAATGTTTAAATTTACACTCAGAAAGCAAGGTAGTATAAACAGTCAGATGTTTATTGAGCTGTATTTCGTCAAAGCACAGTTTTCATCAGACAAGCATCATTACACAGAGGTACAGGCACTTGTGATCATTCACGTACAATTACTACACAAAATGTAAGCAGATGGTTGTGGCACATAAAGAGTGAAGCATGTGTGTGCTGAGTATGTATGTGTCTGTGTATGTCTTTGCTTGCATGTGCTTGAGCATGTGCGCATAAAGGAAAGTGTTTGCGTGGGAATGATAGAGCAAGAGTCCCGCCTTTTTGTTGCAAAGAAATGCATCAGTAAGGCATTGGCTTTGTTTTGCGAGGTGGTTTGGATGTGTATGTGAGGAAAGAGGGAATGGAGCAAAAGATGGAATGGGTCTACGGCAGACAGGTAGGTGAGGTTAATTATGGGAACAGGGTAGAGATGATTTAGCTCTGGAAGGAAGCCATGACGATCTCAGCCATCTGCTGAACCTTGGCCTTAACTTCCTCGGCCAGAGGTGCAATCTTCTCCCTCAGGGCAGTGAGGTCTTCGGCTTTGACGCCCCTTGCCTGGTCGTAGACCTGCTTCATCTGATCTTTGTATTCATCCACGTAGGGCTTAGCCAGGCCCTTCAGCTCCTCCAGACGCTCACTGATCTTGGTGCGCACAGCCTCCACAATGGGGAGAGCAGCAGCCTTGGTCTCCTCGAGGTTGGTAGCCACCTTGGCACGCAGCTCCTCCACAATGGGCTCCATCCTGGCCCTCAGGGCCTCCATCTCAGCGGTGTGCTTGGCGTAGTACTCGCTCATGACGGGCTCCAGCTGGGTCTGGTAGTCCTGCAGGTGCCTCTCAATGACTTCCCTCAGAGCAGCACGCTTGGGCTCAAGCTCGGCCTTCAGGGTGTCGAAATCAGCCTCAAGAGAAGCACGGAGACCAGCGGTGGCATCAGCAATGGTTTTGACGACGCTGTCGGTGACAGGGGAGACAGAGGTCTGCAGAGCCTTGATCTGAGTGTGCATGTCCTCCAGGCGCTGAGAAACCTGATCCCTGTGAGACAGAATAGATGACAGCAACACAATTTTAGCTAAATGTTAAAACACATCATAGATGGTGACTTGAGAAGTGCAAAAAGTCAGAAAGGTGAATGAAATGACATAGCCTTACTTGAGCTCCTTGTACTCGGCATCATCGAGCTGATCCAAAGCTCTCTTGGCGCTCTCCTTGACCTGGGTCAGGTAGACATCCATAGCAGCCCGGACATGGGCAAGCTGGGATGGAGCATCAGCCTGCAGCAGGGAAGCACCCTGGCAGGCTGCAAAAGGAAAGGAAAGGTGGAAAGAAGAGATGAGCAGAAAAAGATGAAAAGTAGACATGGGAAGGAAGGGAAAACCACATCAGTAAGCAATATAGAACTTTTCAAAACTGATCCATTGACTGCAATGCCGTATTCAGATAAAGTATTTTCCCTCCAGTAAGAAAATTGGGTGTAGTACTCACAGACGGCCAGCAGAAGGGCGAGAGCAAGGGCCACGAATTTCATGATGGTGGGTCTACACAGAAAAAAAGAAGGAACAGTTGCTGATTATTCTGTTATACTCACATTATTACACTTAAATGAGTTTCAATAAAACATCTTTACAAATACATTTTTACACAAAGTAATGATCAAAAACCCATTCTATCTTGAATCCCCTGAAGGAGCCATATAACCAAGCTTAAGAGTTAAAACACCTTTAAAGCTACACACTCATCCCTGAATCGGCCCGAATATATTCACCACTAAACACATGCCTTCCTTTTAAAAGAACCTGTAATCTCAGTAGATTAGGGATTGCTACAAATCCAGAGACAGCTCTATCAGATTAACTCTGGACTATGACTTAATCCTGATCCAGGCTTTTCAATAAGTCACAGGCATAGAATTAGCAAGTGAGCCCTCTGGACTCAGAAATAATCTCAACCCAGAGGCACTGCGGTTTAGAGATCCTTTTTACAAAAATTGAAACTTTCAGCATACTCCAAAAGTTACAGTCAGATACAATACATTTCTCAAAGTCACAACTGATGTTAGACTAACACTAAAACTGATCTTCCTTCCATAGAAACTTATTTACAACTCCCTCAAATCTTACAGAGTGCAGAGAGCTCACTCGCTCCAGCTGATCAAAAAATTCTCCTGCTACAGTTACAAGGTGCTGACAACCCGTGCTACAGCCCAAGTCCCAGTTGCTGCTATGGCTTGTCTTACCTGGTGGAGTTGGTGACGAGACTGAACAACTTCAGCAGGAGCAGACTTTTTATAGTGCCCGGGTGAGGGATGAGTCCTTGCAGAGAGGAGGGGGAAGGTGTGAGGGCTGTGTGTCTCCGTGGAGGTGGACCTCACCCCCCAGCCATCTCCCTCAGCAGGGGACTGGGTTGAGAGTTCAATGGTCACCTGCTGGGAGATCACTCAGCACACACACACGTACACACACACACACACACACACACACACACACACCCACACACACACACTCAGAGACACAGACATTCACTACATATGTTATCAGTATCTCCTACTGTAATTCTTTAGAAGTGCAAACATTTCTTGGTAAGAACCTAAAGATCATTCA
The DNA here is from genome assembly GCF_027409825.1 of Scomber japonicus. Lineage (NCBI taxonomy): Eukaryota > Metazoa > Chordata > Actinopteri > Scombriformes > Scombridae > Scomber > Scomber japonicus. The sequence continues at coordinate 10,414,097 of NC_070583.1, forward strand.
CTCTTTTTACTCAGTCACAGTTTTTGAGGACACCATGACATTGTGACTTATGCTTTCTGGAACAACTACTTTTTATTGATTATTTATTACATTTCTCATTTGCCTTTTGACTAAGGCTCCCCTGGCGTGCAGAAGACATGAAACTCACAAACAAAAAGGAAACTTGGTGCAAAGACAGAGTCACAAAGATGGTTAAATTAGGAAAGAAGTGTGAACAGGTGAGGGGTTGACAAGATAGACATTTTAATTTATTTATTTTTTTGTTTTTTTTTAAATAATACTAGTCAGGGGCAGGAATAGAGTGGTAGAATGGGGAAGGAGGGAAGTAAATACATAAAATAGAAGCAAAGTAAATAAAAGTAATGCAAAGACTCAGATTAGCAAATGAAAAAGAAGTGAATAAGCTTCCCAAATGTACATTTCTCCACATGTTTTGCAGGGATCTGTACTGGTTCCTGTTTTATTTTCTTCATTTTTGCAGCAAACACTTCAAAAAAAACACTTTAGGTTGAACCCCCATCCAAACCCCACCAAATGCTTTTCTTGCTTGACATTTCTTTGAGAACATATGATAGCAAAGCCTCATTATTTACAGTCCTAGTGCCGCCGAAACGCTGCCAAGGAAAGCAAACAAGAGCAAACAGAGGGCAGTGACTAGAGCTGAGTTTGATGCAATCAACTTAGTCACTAAACTCTGGATAACACAAGCCCACACACTCCCACAAACCCCACACAATACCAGGTAAAACAGTGCAGTAATGTAGAAAGAACTCAGTATCAAGACAGACTTATCTCAGTTTAGAGAATAACAAAATGTTACTTGTGACTGTGTGTGCATGAGGATGTGTGTGTGTGTGTGTGTGTGTGTGTGTGTGTGTGTGTGTGTGATTAATAGGTCAAAGATTGGTGTGCCATGCTGTTGTTTGTTGTCCTATCACCAATGGACTTTGTCACTGTGGCTTCATGTAATTTGAGGAAAAGCGATGATTATAATATAGTGTTATCTCTAATTATTCATATATATGTATATGTCGATAATGTCTATAATATCTTCTGTCACAAAAGTTTGCCTATCAGAAGACTTTTTTCTTTGATTTGCTGTAATATATAACTTCACTCTCATTTAAAAAATGATAGAGTGTAAAAGTATGTGGTGAAATCAGTAAAATGTAATAATATAGAATATGTCAAAACTTGCTCTGGTTCACTAAATGCCTTCAGTAACATAAAGAAGGTGACATGATGTATAATTTCAGTCATGAATAAAGTGCTTTAAACTGGCATTCTAGTTAAAACTGGACCAATATAGCAGATGGCAGGGTGACTGATTTATTTCTTATAGATATTTTTGTTATTAAAATGATTTTCTCATTTTTTATTTCTTACCTAATATTTTATGTGTACATATTACATATACTTTTTTTAATTTACCCTTCTGAGTTAATGCACTACATACATAATTCACCAAAAGCATCTCTATGTAGCGATTGGGGAACCACGATAGACTCCAAATGTTACCTTGTCTGATGGACCAGATCCAAACTAAAGCTAGTCTAATAGTGCAGGGTTATTAGGTGCAAGGTTAATCATTGTCATGTGCGTTGAGCAGCAATCAACTGCCACTGGGGCTGATCTGCGTTTCTTGCATAATATAGTTCCTGTAGAATATATATAATCAATAAACATTTCTCTGAATAATATTACTCTTGAATCCGCCCCCCCCCCCCTGTCAATATTTGCTCTGCGTGATTGCGACATGTTTAGTGCATGCCTTTTACAACACATGCCAAGAGACTGTACGCTCTAGGGCAAGAAATCTAAACATGTACAGTAACAATTGAAAATCACACGTGCTGCATTGAATGTGCTACAATAATTGGTAGGAATGAATTTGGAGGTAAAACTTGTTTGAGGTCAGTTTTTAGATATAATCCAGTAATAGTACTGATCTTGGTTGCAGTATATAGGGCCAAATATTCACAGTCATAGTATCATGTAGTATGCTGGAAGAATGCTACTGTACATTTACTGTTGAGGTTGAATTTGTACTAAACTATCTTAAACTAAACGTACATGGTTGATCAAGTAGCTTACACTGGGAACTATTATGTGCCTGTTATGGTAAATCTGTGAAAATGCATTTTTCATACACATTACCTGAACCAAACCTGAAGCATTATTATTGTAGGACTTTCGTGTTGGATCTCATTGCAATGTGCAGGGGTTTAAATTTCTTTGGAGTTTAAACAGCAAAGCTAAATTCCTGCTTCCCTTTGTGACATTTATGTCTGCAGTGATTCATCTATCCCCGTCTTGTCTTTCTCCACTTCCATCACCTTTTGTTATTTATCATTTGACACAGAGGCTTCTTTCCTGTCTCTCACCCCCTACATCCTCTAATTTTATGATTTTATTGTTAGCTTGATGACACGGTGCAGACAGAGGGGTGACAGTGCCGTCACCTATGCAGGCCTCCCATGGATGTTATCAACTACAGCCATTTGCTTGACACCAAATAGCAAAATACAGCAGACAACATGAAAATGAAACAAAGGGAGCTTTATATGTAGCAATTGATCCTGGGTGTGCCTGCATTTCTGGCTAAGGAGTGTCTGATTAAGTCAAGCAAGCTATCAACTATGCTTTACATCTGACATTTCTTTAAAAAACACTATACTAATGCTGAATTAATCAGTTGTTTAATGGATTCTTAATTATCAAAAAATCCTAACATTGTTAAATAGCTGCTGTTCTCTGTGTAGAATCACTTTTTTTAATGTCAGTGTATTTTGAACCCTTGTCTGGACGATGCAAGCAACTTGAAGACGATGTATTGTGAAATTGAGAAAGGGATTATTCACTATATTCTGACATTTTACAGACTGAACAAGCAACTGAAAAAATGATGGATTCCCAATACACACCAAGCACAGTAAAACGCAGATTACATTTGCAGAACATGACTCCAGATTGTACTGTCATTGTATAGAAGTCTTTAGGGCTTTTGACCTGGCTCGTGAGATAAGAGTGTTCAACATATCAGCTTCTCTGAGCTCAGAGGTGCTGACCAGGACCGAAATGGGCCATGTCAGAAGAATGACTCTTATCTTGAACAGCAACCTTTGAGACTGATTGCATTGCACCACGTTGATTCGGCATCCACGCTGAACCATCTATCTAGATTACTGCCGCCATAATTGTTATCAATAGGACCTCAGTGCTCTTACCTGCCCAGACAATTGCTAAGATTGTGTGTTTCGTAAGACTGTAAAGGTAATTGAACACTATGCTCTTATTATGAGTGAAAAGAACATTTAAAATGGGGGGAAAAAAGAGTCAAAAGGTTTACCACTGGGAACCTATATTAGAGATATTTTTATTTAATCAAGGAAATTCATGACTGAAAACTATTTTGAGCAAATCACAGCTGGCAGCATCACATCTGGGTCAAAGATCCAGCAAGTTTGCAAATATTATTTGACTTCATTTAAGACAACAGCATAACTCAATGGAGTTACTTTGTTCTCTTTCAAGGATTCTAAAAGTGTCTCCAACAGATCAGTAAAGCCAACTGATATCCAGGCTACCACGTGATGAGATTTATTAAGCTCTATTAAGAAAAGGAACATCTTTACTGATGACCAACAACTAGTTTAACAGTGACCAACAAACAGCCAAACAGATGTGGGGTAATTGCCTGGAGCTGATAAATATTTAATCAGCAAATCCACCATTTGATCAGGCCCTGGCTGAGGTTCAAAGGTCGCGTCATTGTTCCAGCTGACTCCATGATGGAGCACTGTTCTCAAACCAGCAGGGGAGGTTATCACAGCTGTAAGCGACAGTGAGGAGCTCTCTCGCTCTTTTCACTCCAACACACACACCACTTCACATGGCTATACCCAAGTCTACTTAACTGTAGTGATGTGGTTTTGCAATGTCGCATCTGCTTTAATACAGATATTTGGACCAAAGCCCTGGTTGAAGAGTGTCACTGTAGGTTGCATCGCCCTGTGGGTTGTACAGCTTGACAGCAAAGTACGAAAATCCACCCTGAACTCAGATAACCTAAATGATTTGAGGAGCAAAATAAGGGTGACATACAGTCAAGAGGGAATTTTGTTGAAGCATAAAATAATCCATGCACACTCAATCACACTCTCACATTATACTCATGAATGGTCACGTAATCACAGACACACCCGGGCAACTTCTCTATGCCAACCAAGTTGTCACTCTGACCAGTGATAGGGAACATTATCTTCTCTGTTTATGAGTCTCTTATGAGCCATTTGCTGCTCTTAAGCCTGTTCCAAAGATACTGTAATTTCTCAAGTGTGTAGTAAAACGTAAGGACCTGTTGCCATAAACATGTTTCTTTGTGAAGTGCTGAAACTTCTGAAAGCCTGTTCCAAATCATGTAAGAAAGGATTTGTGAAACCACAGTGTGAAGTATAGTGTCACAATACATACAGTGTCTGCTCAAGGACTGAACTGTCAAAAGAGGCAATTTAATTACTCCCATTTGAATTTAAATAGAGTTGTAATTATTAAAGTATTACACCTAAATACATATTTGAGGTACTGAGCATTTTCATTTTGACAGATTTTATACTGCTAATTATACTGTTTAAAGAAAACAGGCTTTTTAATTCACTACATTTATATGATGGAGGCTACAAATCTGCAAAGGAATATTTCACATGAAAAAGATATGAACATCTCAAAATGCATTGCAATAGATCAAACTAGCATTTTATGGAGTGGTTAACTCTCTGGCAATGTTACATCTTTTAGAAATAGTGTTCTGAAGTAAACCTCATTGCAAATACTTATTGACTGTCACAAGTAAAACACTGCACATAAGAATACAATTTTAATTATAATTTGGCTGTTTGACTCGCATATATTAATTGAATGCTTGATTCACCACTGATTTGAAATAATAGCTCAACAAGGGAGCATCACTTTTTAAAATTTCAAATAAAATTTAATTACATTTTTAAAAAGAGATTAACTGCATGGCTCCCATATTGTAGCTCATTCACACACTGAAACAGAATATGATACATGTTTGGAGGCCCGAGATCGGTTTACACATTGAAAACTCACATTCGGACTGTGTCTTATGTACTTTAATGCGTAGGTGTTGAATTAATCATCTAAGTTTCAAGGCCTGTTTGTAATTCTAAAGCTACCATTGCCCAAGATGTAGAGGTTATTCACCCGATTACTAGAACCAAACCGCCCACACCATAGACTAAACAAACACAGGATAGAAAGAAAAGTCATTTTTGTCTGAACCCATGCATGTCAAGGATTCTGGATAGCTATTTAGTGCCTAATATGTAATGTATCATGGCTTTTATGAGATTAAATGCATGTTGTTGATATGCATATTTTTAGTATGTAATATTATCTATGTAATATCAGAAAAGAGATGTGTAATAGTAAATACTGTACATGAGAGGGGAGGAAAATATATGTTGGGCAGTAAGGGATATTTGAAAACTTGATGGATTTCCCTCCCACCTCCTTAAGTCAGAGAGTTGAAATTATTTAATGAATTCAGCTGTTTGTCAGAGTTGGACCGAAGACTGCTTATCAAAGTGTCCCCACCTCTACCCCCACGCCCGAGTCCCTCCTCTTCTGCCCTCTTGTGGTTAAAACCCTGAGTAAAGAGATCAGAACAGAAGTGATGCTAAAATAGTGGCATTTATTAGATAGTTTTAATCCTTGTCTGTGCAAAAACTGTGATGGGTAGAATTGTGAAACTCCTCTGCAAGATGGTGGAAAGGAAGCTTGTTTTTTTAATTTAATTTTTTTAAATGAACTCGTTGTAGATAACGGTTAACAATGTAGTGCATGAGAAAGGTGTCATTAATCTAAAATCACACCACGGCTCCAAGACTGAACAAAAGACTAATTTAGCAGCAATGTGTTAATGCAGCCTCCAGCTGTGAAAGAGAAGATTAGGGACAGAAAGTGCCATTTGCCAGACAACAGGGAGCCTTAAATTCAACGTCTCTAAAATACACATGCAAAACACTTGCCTTTTGACAAGGAAATTCACCCTAAACTGTTTAAGACATGTTGGAAAGAAGTTCTTTGAATTTCAACTCACAATGAAACAAGGAATAATAGAGGGTAGGTAGATACTTACTTAATTACTTAATCCCAGAGGGAGATTAAAATGTTACAGCAACCATGAGATAAAAAAAACAATGAGTTAAAAATATAAAAGAAAGAAAAGCAATTAAAGGCTAAATTATATACAATAACTAAATAATATAATCAAAATGTTAACAAAAATACACTGAACAGAAAGAATACAATGTTCAAGTGGATACTGCTGCAGTAAAGTGCATGATTGTCCATGGATGTCAGAATTGAGTGTGTTGATAGCGGACTAATCTACACACTATATAGTGGTATTTGAGTAATGTACAAATAATGTGCTAAAATGTTTTATATGTCTACCATTTGATGGCATAAAGGGTGGATTGTAGTGTGTCAAAAAGTGTAAATTGTGCTGGAGCCTAACAGATTAGCTGCAAATCTCTGGAGCCCAGTATCTCAACTGAGGAAAGTTAAAACTCTGATGTGTCTCCATGAGGAATTAAGAAAAATGGTTGTGGTCTCTAGACATTAAAGTAAATGATTCATTTTGAATTTGCCTAGTGAGGTGAGACATTAAAACAGGGCCAGTAAACACGGGCCATATGCTCCCTGCAGGGATAAGTAGACACATGCTGATCGATGGAAAGCTACTTCTCTCCACCTAGACTCCACCTAGCCTTGAGGAAAACAAGAATAGCTGTAAAGTATGTGGTTTATAAAACATTCTAGCTGAAATGTTCAGTGAAGAGGTACAGATATTGCTGCTTTCAAATGCAGTAGGAAATAATGAGCGGATATGTGCATGGAGTAAATAATCAACTACACAAAAGTGTGTTTCTTTTTTCTTTTCTCCCCACTAATGCTCAGAGAAATGGGTGTTCTCTGTTATTTCTTGAATAAAATAAGTCCCACTGACAACACATTTGATAGAAGTTCAACTTTGCTGTTGCTTCTTGTACAAAATACTGATTTTTTCCACAATTAAATAGATTACGAGGGTACATGAACGCCTCACGGGGCTCAGCCAGTCAGAGACACGTTTCCATCGTCAACAGGAAACGGGAGGAAGCGTCCTTGGAGATGTTGTTAGTACTACAAACTTTCGCATCTTTCTCCCCTCTGCGGACACAATGTCTGCGCTAAACAAGTGACAACCCGTCTATATTGCCGCAGAGGCGTGCGAGAAAGCGATTCAAAGTTTGTAAGGTAAATAACTTGTCACGAATAAGCTATTCTCCAGCGGCTTTAACTTTAGCTGGCTGAGCTAACGTTAAGTAGCTAGATGGCGCTCAAGTTAGCTGAGAGGCTAGCTGATTTAGCTCACCCATTTCCCTGCTGGTCTTCACATTACTACCCCTAAAACAATTCACGTCTATATTTTTTGTGTATTTACTGTCTTACTAATGCAGAGTTGCTCACGGCCTTAACAGTTTGCATACTTATAAGCCCTCGCTTTTCTTTGCATGTACAGTAGCCATTCAGCTGGATACAACAGGGCTATTTGTTAATCTTATTAGCTGAATCGTTTTCTCACAAAGCAAAGGTTATTTTACACAGGACAAGAGTAGCATAAGCTGTCTAGTTTGGACTTATCTCTGCCACTATGATATAAAGTATGAAGTATATGTCCTTTCCTTTGATCGGTCATGTTTTGCATTTCTTTCTCGTCTCTGCAGTAACCATGACCGCAACTACTCTCATTGGAGACCAGTTGATCCTTGAAGAGGACTACGATGAGAACTATATACCCTCTGAACAAGGTGCATAGGGTTCATAGAAATAACTAGGAGTTGGCAGGGGGTGATTGACTCACAGTGAATAGATTATCCATGTGTATATACATAGCAGGGTCCAAAAGTCTGAGACCATCTTCCCATTGATTTGGATGCCCTTCATTTTTTTAAATGATATATATGTCTAGTTCAAAGTACAACGTGTGCAACACATTTCACTCACTACTGTAACTCTGAACAGGCTGTATATACACTTAATTTAGCCACCGACTATATGTATATAAAGTACCATACATTTTTTGCCATTTAATATCACCTCAGCACTCCCTGCTCTCTTCACTTCTTTTCATTATTTGTATCCTGTTCACAGCTCACAGAATCACTTGTATATAGTAATTCCTTTTATATATTTCTCCAACATGCTTGGTCAATAATGATGATTCTTATTCTGAATATTCAATTGTATAAACTCACCACCAACTGCTGAGCATAAGTGGTTTGGATGAATTTGGATGATTATTGACAAGTATTGCATTATTATTGAATTTGGTGGGTAATATATTATCCTTGTTCCTAAACACAGAAGTTTGAAAAATGTGGAGTGTTATTTATTTACACACATTCTATTTATTATTGTTTGCTTTGGGATACCTCATTTTGTCTTTAAAGTCCACAACATTATATATTTCCAAATACTGCGCATTCTTTCACATTCAGCTCTTCTCATTTCACTCTCTTTCTCTCTTTTTCTCCACTTAATCAGAAATCCAAGAGTACGCAAGGGAAATTGGCATTGATCCCGACAGTGAGCCGGAGCTCCTGTGGCTGGCCAGGGAGGGCATCGTTGCCCCTCTGCCTCCTGAGTGGAAACCTTGGTAAGTGCAGTGAGAGAGGCAGAGAAGTGTAGCTACACCAGAATGGCCACCCACAGGAAACAACAGGCTGACTGGCTGAATGAGACTACCTGATTAAATAATGGTTTATTCTCTATATACAGCATGATTCCATATTTTAAATGATGTGATTTTACTGTTATTCTTTATGAATGTTGTTGGAGAAGTCTGGTGATCCTTTGTGAGGCACCAAAGTTACAAATTGTCCAAAGCTGCCAGTTTGATCTATCTGTGTGTGACAGTAATGTAGCGTAAGAGTGTTTGTGTCCTTTCAGCTCGTCAAGGGTGAAGGTCTGCTCTTGACACCTGAAGGTGGAGTCACATGGCAACCCTCCCTTAACTTCTCCAGGGAGATATCAGCTGCAGGGATATTATCTAAATAATTCATCTCAGAGATTACCACACACTGCTAACACTAGTATCAGGCATCAGTCCCTTGCAGGTGGATGTTATATTATCCTCTCAATAAAAGGTTTTGTCTATGAAATGCCAAAATATTTTAAAGGAGCATGAAGGGAGGGGTGTATTTATTTCTGTGTTTTCTCCTTGAAATAAACAGAAATCTTTGAGATTGTCACTTTAAAGTCAATAGCTTTTAATACATCATTCAGATGCACAAAGCAACCCATCTGAATTAGTCAGAAGCCTTTTTTAAAAATGTTATTAGGCTCAAAAAATGAAATTACATCTAAAATCAAAGCAAAAGTGATACTTCTTTTGTCATATTTATGTGCTCCTGTTGACTGAGGGGATGAAAAGAGATGATGGAGAGAACTTATCAAAGAATAACTGATAGTATGTAGGTGGTTGTGTGTATTTCAGCTTTAATCAAATGCTTTGACAGAGATGACACTCAAAAAAAACATTTATTTTAAGATTCTAAAATTATGATTAACTAAACACTTGATGAGTTATACAGTCAGTACTAGGAAAAGAAAGTAATCTCTTGGTTCAGCATTCAGTTTAGTTTCTGGTTTTCTCTTTGTTCACCCACCCACCCGTCCACCCGTCATACCTCCTTCCCCCATCTGGGCATTTTTTTGGAAGGTGCTGAAGTGACCCCCCTCCTCTCCCCCCTCCTCCTCCCCTGCAGCCAGGATGTGACAGGCGACATCTACTACTTCAACTTCTCCTCGGGCCAGTCCACCTGGGATCACCCCTGCGACGAGCACTACCGCCGCCTGGTGGCCCAGGAGCGCGAGCGCACCCAGCTCACTGCTACCGCAGGAGTCTCTGGGCCGAAGAAGGACAAGGAAAAGAAGAAAAAGAAAGAAAAGAAGGAGAAAAAGGAAAAAAAGAAGAAGGAACCGCTTAAGACTCCTGGAGTGAGTTCCACCGTTTTCATATTGTGTTTTCCCTTTGTTTTGGGATAAATGCTGAATTCTCTTTTACTATTTTAGTACTTTACTTTACTGACAGTGTGTCTGAGTAACAAATCATACAAAGATAGATGGAGATGGCAGATCAAATAAATGAATTCAATATTGCATGTGTGCTAAGATTCTAGTCTTAATCTTACCTCTCTTACTGTGTCTCTTTGCTGAAGGTGCTGAGTTCACCCTTGGGACCCTTACCATCTCCACTGGGCAGCCTGGCTCCTCTCAGAGGTCTGGATGCTCCTGGCATTGGCCCACTACCTGGAGCTGTCCCTCCTCTGCGTGGCTCTCTTGGTAGCTCCGGGGGTTTGGAGCCCCTCAAGACATCCCTAGGAGTAAGAAGCTAGAGCTATATGAAGGAGCGTATTATGAGTTTTTATCCTCTCCGGAATCCTTACAGTGTTTAATGTGATTACATTCTTTACTTGTCAGGGTCCTCGGAGTAGTGGAGCATCTAGCGTTTTAGGCAGCAGGCAGGAAGAGAGGGTGTCTCTCAGTGTGCCGTGCTTTGACGATGACAACGATGAAGACAAAATCTCAGAAAATGAGGTACAGTACAATCTAATGACAACGGTCGGTTCAGCTGCTCTCAACTCAATAGATATTTTGTGTTCTAACTCTGTGTCATTTTCTCAGCCAAGTCCTCGTGGTCCAGACAGACTACTGAAGAACCTCCATCTGGACCTGGATGACCTTGGAGGAGGCCTACAATATGAGGTAGACAGTACTGATCATATCCTACCAATCGCTCCTTTCAACCTGATGAATATCACCTTTTTAATGAGGAGATGTACATTCTTGAGATGTCATCATTAGCATATTCCACACCCCTAAAACTGCCATATAAAGCTCCATGTTCTGCTTCGTTTGTGGAGTGACAGTAGTCGGAGACCCAAAACAATTAGAAAATATGAATCCAGCTGCCAGCGACGTTTCATCAGAGCGGCTCTGCACTGTGACAGAAATAAAGATGGGATCCTTCGACGTTCACTTCAAAGTTCGAGCTAAAAACATCTTTCTGAAGCAAAGCTCTGTGATTGATGTGTTTCATGTGACAGTCAGAACAATATTAAAGGAGAGAATATTATAGTACACAGGTGCAACAAATGGTTTTTTACCCAGAGCTGCAGAGAGACAGAGACAGCTGTCAGAGTTTCCAACAGCTACTAAAATGTAGAAGTTGCTGCGCCAAAATATGCCAAACAAAAACATATAATCTAAAAAAAACCTTTCAGTAAACTGGCATCCATGATGATGTCTCTTTTAAAACAGTCATTGTCATTATGTCATTAATACTGTAGCACTTTGAGTTTCACTGTGAATGAAAAGCAGTACAAATGAAATGATTATTATGATCTATTTTAAACTTTTTTTGAAAACATTTTTTGGACAATTTCTGTATCATATTTACACATATAATTCAGATTAGGGAATTATAGCATTATAAACATATGTTTCTCCTTCATGAAGACAGACAGAGATGATGTATTCATGTGACAGATCTCGACCACTTGTAAATATCATTTGTATCTAAGAAAATTTTGAGTATAACAATATTGATGATTGTATGTGTATCTTAATAAGAAATTTGAGTGGTTCTTGCATGTGGACCTTTGTCTTTACAATGAGAGAAATTGAGAACTGATGCAAAATCATATTTGCCACAAGAGTTACACTGACATATTTCAAACTAATAATTCCTTTGTAGACAGTTTTCATCATTAGGTGCCTTCTACATCTAATAAAATAGATATTTTTTGTTTGTTTGACTATATATTTATTCTAGAAGTGTACCTTGCCTTTTAGGTATGAATATTAGTTTAAGTGTCCTGTGTTTGTTTACTTTACTATAGGACAGTGAAGTCAGTGGTGTAGCTCCAGCAGAGGAGAGGACTGAGCCAGAGCTGCAGGACTTGGCTCTGTCCGGAGACCACAGCCCTGAACCACCATCCCAACAGGTACACACACACACACGCACACGCACACACACACACACACACACACACACACACACACACACACACGTCCACTTTTGCAGCCATTCCCAGGTTTGTTTTTTTTTATCTGTCTATCATTTCTCGCTCGCCTTGCTTTCTGTTTGAACATTCACAATGTAAACTCACTTCCACTTCTGTGTTGTGTGTGTGTGAGTACCATATTATTTGAATGGTCGTAGTGTTTTTTTCTTCACAGTGAAAATCAAAAGTGAGTACTTGACTGAAACGTACATATTGCTTGAGTTGAACTTTAGAGGCACAACACTCATATCTCCGGTAGATCAATACATATTGTGTTTCCATCTTTAAACCAGAGATTCTGTTCGCATATCTGAACTGATAGTCAAGGATTGTTTTTCTCTTTAGAAATGATAAAAAATATAATAATGTAATAACTTAATAATATGAGCTGTAAGCTGCTGGTATAGTTGGGGTGGGATTTGTCTCCATATTTCTACATGTTTTCAGCGAATCAATAGTCAATCATAGCGGTCTTTTCTCGTTGTCTCGTGTAACTGTGATTTCTAAACCATCTGTTCCACCTTCTCTTGTGTCTCCTTCTCGCATGTGACCTTTGCACCGTGATCTGGGACGTGTCCGTGTAGCTGCTGTGCTGCTGGGATTTATCCTACGGGCACGGCTGCTACTGTGTCTTCCTCTTTGTCCTACTGTCCACCTATTGTCACTGTTACTGCTTTGCTGTCTGAATCTGAACCCCGGCAGCATACTGTAACACGTCTTTCCCTCCTGATTTATTTATTTATTCACATTAACAGAGAGCATCACAACTTCCCAACACTCTCTGAACATTTACCCAAAATTCTTGAAGTGTACGCACCTTACACATCACCTTATCATGAAAGTAGGCAATACACTGAAACGAGGGAATCGCATTCATCAAACAAACCTTCCCCTGTGTGTGACCGAGACCCAGAGACATAACATTTGTATATATTTCCGTGCATTTGTATTTGTTCTTGTGTCTAATTTTGTCCCTGTGATGCACCATCTGTCAGTTTTGCATGCACTTGTGTCAAGACCACCCCCCAGCCTCCACCATCTTTAGGGGTTGGGTGGGGTCACAATCTTTTTGTCTACCTCCTTTCCTCACCTGCCCTCCTCCATCCTTTCTCTCCCCTGTGTCTCTGCACGCCTTCCTTTGTGCCTCTGTTGTGGGACGGATTGGACTGTTCTCCCTATCCCCCTCCACCAAGGACTCTCTGAGGGGCCGCCACCTCCGCCTGTCCCCGCTGGCGGGCGGCTTAAACCGCGTCAGCGAGGAAGAGGCTGACGCTGTCACCGCTGAACCCGAACAGTCTGCTGAACAGGAGGTAGCAGAGGAGTTGAATGAGGTGGAGGAGGATGAGGAGGGAGGAGAGCTTGGAGATGAGGATGTTAGGACAGATAGGGGAGAGGATGAGGGTGGAGGAGAGGCGGAGGATGCAGAGAAAGAGGAGAAAGGAGAAGTAGGAAGTGAGGAGGAAGACGGAGCGGCACGGGATGAGGAGGCAGATGAGAAAGATGCACAAAGCAAAGAAGAGGGGGAAGAGAGGATGGAGGAGGAAGAGCAGGAGCAGAAGGGAAGCAAAGGAGCTGTAGAGAGCAAGAAAGAGGAGGAGGAGGAGGAGGAGGTAGGGGTAGAGAGTGATGAGATAGAGGAGGAATGCTGGGAAGGTGAGGATGAAGATAAAGATGAAGGGGGCGGGGGAGAGACGGAAGACACGAAACTCAGTGAGAGGCACGAGAGCGTTGAGGCTGAGGAGAGCAACAAAGGAGAGGAAGATGACAGTGATGAGAAGGTAGAGAGATATTTTGAAAGCCAGGATGATGAGAGCAAAGACAGAGAGGAAAGTGATGAAGCTGTGGAGCACTTTATGGAGGAGAAAGAAGAAGAGGTGAAGGAGGAGGTGCAAGAGGTAGAAGGAGAGCAGGAATTTGAGGAAGGTAGCGATAAAGTCTTGGAGAAATCCTTGAAAAGTTCTAAATGTGAGGAGGAGGAGGACAAAGATGACAAAGAGAGAGAGGAGCTTGAAGGAAGCATAGATGATGACAGAGGGCAGAAGGATAGCGAGGAAGAGGAGGTAGAGATAAAAAGCGAAGGAGGGCAGGAGAAGGAACACGAGGAGAAGGAGGAGGAGGAGGAGGATGGTGAAAGCGAGGAAGTCGTGGAGCGATGCTTCCAAAGCCAGAGAAAACTGACGGAGAGCGAGGAGGAGGTGATAGAAAGATACGCACAGAGCGAAGGAGGAGAAACAGAGGGGGAGGGAATGGAGGTAGAGGATGAAACAGGAGCCCAAAAACCCTGCGCGGCATCGGAGAGCGAGGAGGAGGAGGAGGAGGAGGAGGAGGAAGAAGTCGTCGAAGTTTTTCAGAAAGGAGCGGCTCGAGTCCAAACAGCCGAGCGGGCTGAGAAAACAGTGCTGAGTGACGTTAAAGCACTCGACCAAAAGAGTGTGACAAATAAATCCCCCTTACCTGCAGAGGTAGGGATCGCTGTTGCCTCTGTGTGTGCTCATACACCCCCCCCCCCCCCCCCCCCCAAACACACACATCCTCCCTCATTGCTATCCCACCCTACCCTCACACCCACCTGTCCACTGCTAGCATGCACAGGTACATCCCATAAATCCAACTCCACTGCCTTAGGGGCTGCCTCAACCTCAACCTCATCGTCATCCATGTGATTCTCAGCTTGGATGTCATCACTCTCACTCTGGAATATCAAATTGGTCAAAGGACAATCCATTGGAGCCCCTGAGGACTGGATTGGAAAGTTATAAACCCCTCTTGGAACCTCTGCTCCTCCTTCCCGTTGACAGTGCAGGCTGTGTGTAGTCTATTTTTTAGATTGGTGGTAGACCTTTGAAGTATTTGACGAGGCGCAGGGCTCCCATCTCCTGCAAACACCTCCCTGACTTTCGGAGTCTGCTTGCTTTGATTCCAGATTGCCTGATTGTTTAGGTTTTACGTGATGACTCGCAGCTCACCCGCCTGAATTGTGTGGATTGCATGCACGTTCTGCTTTAGTCTCAGTGTGTTTTGGTAAAGGCAGCATGCTTCCGCGTTCAGTGTTTTGCTTGCGTCATGTTGTGCATACGTGTGTGTTTTTTAATTCTCATCTGCTACTTAGTCATTGTGTGCGTATGTGTGTTATTACAGGAGTCTGAGGCTTCATCCTCCATAGATGTCAAGGTACTCCAGTCACTCAGCGCGACACCCATCTACCATCCATTCAGTCACTGGCTCGATTGTTTTATCGACATCCGGGTTATTTTATAAGTGTTCTTGTTTTGTCTCGTAAAGCTGTCGGAGAAGGTTCTGGGCCTCAATGACTTGTCCGGCACTGTCAGTCCGCTGGAGAAATATGACAAAGAGGAAACAATAGAAGAAGAGGTGAATGATGAGGCGGCAAAGAAAAAGACGACTGATGCCGCCAAGAGGTTTGTTGTTCTTTTCATTTTGGCTGCTGTGATCAGATTTGGCTTTTGTGATATTCAGTTTTGCGTGAAACATCGTCGGCTTCTTAAAATCCTTCACAGCCTCTTAAAAGCAGGTGTAAAAGTTACTCAGAGCTACAACAAAGGCTTAATTCTACTGAAATCTCACTTACAACTAACATCAACAAGTCCCACCACAAACATATCTAGAGAGCTGCACTGTATAAAAAAATTGAGACTTGATTATTGTGTAGCAGCTAACAAACTGTGGGACATCTGGACTCACTGCTATGGCTCTGCAATATATTAATATTTAACAAAATATCGTGATATGAGACTAGATATCGTCTTAGATATTGAATATTGTACTATCATTACATGGCATAAGTATTTTCCTGGTTTTAAAGGCTGCATTACAGTAAAGTGATGTCATTTTTGTTGTAGCTGTTCTATTATTTGTCTTTATCAATTCAGACATTATATCCAAATTACAGATGATTATTTATCAAAAATTTTAATGTGTAAATATTGATTGTGACTGATTGTGAAATCACTAATAATCATCCCTACAATATTGTTGCAAGGTATTTGTTAACACATATTGTGATATTTAATGTTGTCTATATAGCCCAGCTGTAGCCACCACTATCTCTGCCTCTACTGGTTGCAGGTGGACTGTGTTGTATTTTGCACCTTTTCTGCATCTTTTTACATCTTTCTATCATTTCCCATGAAGTTTTTTTTTAACTCTGATACTATCAATAATATAATGAATCCGGCAGATTGTTATGAATATATTGTAAAACGCTAATATGGAATATTATGATATAATATTGGTAGTTTTTTAGGCCTGAATAGTGTTTAAGCTATTCAGTTGTGTCAAAATACAGGCGCTTCCATCTTTTTTTTTTTTACATTTTCTTCATATTGGAGCTAGTATAGAACACCTCTCTCTCTCTCTCTCTTTCTCTCTCTCACTCTCTCTCTCACTCTAGACACATGAAGGCTGCAGACAAAGACAACCTTCCAGCTCCAAAAGTGGAGCGGCTCGTCCTCCACCAGTCCAGCCCGTCGCCCACCTTCTCCAGCCACTCCCACTCAGATCGAGGTGTCGGGCTCCATCCAATAGCACAAAGCGTTGGCGCATCTCTGGGTATACAGAGACCCGAAACGTCCAGAGGTCGGCTGGTCCGCTCCTCCAACACCCAGCACAAAGATGCTGAACCCTACATAGAAAATCACGAGAGCTCACTAGAAGAAGAACCCAGCTGGAGAACCCGGAAAGACAGGGAGAAGAAGGAGAAGAAGATGGAAGAAGAGGAGGAGGAGAGAAAGAGGACGGAAAGAGAGGAGTGGAGCCTGAGGGAGAGGAATGAGGAGAAAGAGAGGGAGAGAAAGAAGGCAGATCGGGAGGTGGAGGAAGAGAGGGAGCGATTGTTAAGGGAGAAGGAAAGGAGGATGCGTCTCCTACGGGAGGAGCTCAGGAGAGATGAAGAGGAGGAGGAGAAGCAGCTGAAGGAGGAGAGTGATAAAAGATTGCGGTAGGTATAATTATATAATAGCAGATGTCCAAAATGTTGGTTATTATTATGTGTTTTACGAGGCAAATGCACATTACAGGTGTTGAGTTTAAGTTTATAAAGTTCACCTACTTGTATTTTACGACCTAAGGGATCTGCAGCAGCGTCTCCTGTCTAAGAGGAAAGAGGAGGAGGCCAGGTTGAAGGAGGACTCTGATAGGATGCTGGAGGAACTCAGAGAGTCTGTGCAGGAGGAGAGAGAGAAGCAGCAGCACGGACTCAGGTCAGACACACAAAACACACCAGGTGTTAATGTCATAATCTGATGACATGACGAACAGAATATGAACTTTATCACCATTTAATACTGACTGTGTGTGGTGTGCCCAGGGAGGAGAGTGAAGCCACGCTAAAGGAGTTCCGCATCACGCTGGAAGAGGAGCGGGCAGCGCAGCGCGATAGGCTGGAGGCTCAGAATAGGCGGGACATTGAACATCTGATGGCGGAGTCGGAAGAGGAGCTGCAAGCGGAGAGGAGGAGACTCAAGGCAGAGAGGGAGGAGAAAGTGAACTCTCTAAAACAGGAGGTGACTTGTGATGATGCTGGCCAGCCTGGATCCAGCTAATTTTTAATTTCAGAGTTACTCTTAAAAATTCTAGTGCTTCAGTTTGTCTTTGCACAGAGCACATCTGTCTTCAGACTGCATCACTAACTGAAACTAAAGCGTAGCACAAATACCAGTAACAGCTAAGTTAAGGTCAAATAGATTGAAAATAGTTAGCATTAATAACTTGAATAAACTTAACATCTGTCTGTGTCTGCTTAGAGGAGAAGCATGATAAATTGCAAACATTCAAATATTGTGATTGTTATCAAGCAATCCTTAGAGGAAAAACAAGTGAGTCATTTCTAGATTCTTGCCAGATGTTAGCAGGTTGGCATATTAACCTGCTACAAATTTTCATTTGTAGGGGAAAGGTGAGCCCGGCGCTAACTGTGTGGGTGGCTTATGTTGTGTTGTACAAGTGTTTCGATCCCACTCAGCAAAGATCCAAATAGGGTCGAAACATTGTCCAGATTAAACATTTGTGGCTGTTTTTATTGGACTGGAGCGACACAGATTAATGATCTGTCTGTATGTGTGTCTGCATCTGTGTTTGCACTCTTTTTCTCTGTATAAAGTTCAAAAGTGCAGAGAGGAGGAGGGAGCTGATGAGCCCACGACCCGAACAGCAACTGGCAGAGTACCACCGAGAGGTTAGACACACACAAATGATTCTCAAGCAGGTTTAATGTTAAAGTAAGTTTATCAGTGGAATCATTTGGTTCATTTTGCTTTAAGCTGATCTTAACTTTCCTCGCCCCCCCCCCCCCCCCCAGCTGGGCGACGTGCTCCAGGAAGTGCGGGCGGAAGTGCAGCGTGACCATGAGAGGAAGCTGGAGCAGTTGAGGGAGGACCACAGGAGAGAGATGAACAGTATCAGAGAGAAATACCTGGATGAGGTCAGAGGGTTTTTACATTTCACAACTAGCTGAGACCTTCACCCCTGTTCAACTTGCAATAATGTAAACAGTGTTTTTTTTTTAGACAGTGGAGACAAATAAAAACGTACTTGGGAGTTTAAAATATTCTTGTGTACTCAAATGTGATTAGAAATGTTCCTTTTAGCAGTATCATTAACGTTAAGGTTTTCACTTTTTGTAGTCAATCTTGTAAGTAAGATTGTTATGATCATGTATGGCAACTGTAAGATGATGTGTGTGCACGTGTGTGTGTGTTTGTGTTCCAGGAGACCGCTCAGAGGGAGCGCTTGCTTTCTACTCTGCAGGAGGACAGAGAGCGTCTCCAGACCTCACACGCTGTCCAACTGGAGAAACTCCGCTTGCAGCTCGACACACAGATACAAAAGACACAGCTAACACACTCACGCAAGGTGAGATGGGACAGACACACACACACACACACACACACACACACACACACACACACATACACACACATTGCTGTCCTTGTGGTGCTATTACGCTGATTTTCTGGCATCACTATTTGCATTATGTCCACTTTCTAGTTAAGTGGATGGCTTCCATAGAGAATAAATCTGTCTTATTTCTCCCTGTAGGAGTCAGAACTTCAGGATATGGCAGATCAGTTACAGCTGAGAGCCAAAGAGCTGAAGAGCCAAGAGGCCATGCTGCAGACTAAGGTCTTTCTCCCACACTGCATGTACAATTAATCAACTCCTAATGCTCTAACCTAAACCACATGGGCTAATGATTAATGTCTCCTGTTAGGCAGCAGATCTAAAGAGGAGGAGGAAGAAGCTCGGGGACGAAGAGGAGGAAATGGACAGACAGATAGAGGTGGGAAGTCCAACTTTTCTTTATGAAAGGAGAGATTATATTCACCCACCGTTCCATCTGTCAACCATAGATTTCTCCCCTCTCTCTCTGTGTGTGTGTGTGTGTGTGTGTGTGTGTGTCTAGGCTCTACCCCGTTTGATCCAGGACAGAGAAGAGCTGAAGGAGGAGCTGGAGAGGATGAGGGAGGACAAAGCTCACGCCCGAGAACTCATCCACAAAGCGAGGGAGGAGAGGAGCGAGGCCAGGCAGCAGGAGGAGCGGCTGAGGGAGGAGAGAGACAAAGCCAGAGAAGAGAGCAGGAGGGCGAAGGAGGACAAGGAGCAGCTGGAGAGCAAGCTGGCGCTTCTGCACGAGAGATGCGACCGCCTCAATCGCAGAATCAGGTGCAGTGACGGTTCTTACACAGGACTCACCCTTATTTCTACAGCTTTGCGTGTTAGAGGAGAGTCCAGAAGAGCAGTTGTTTGCATTTTAAATAGATTACGCTCTTGTTTTCATCAGCGAGCTGGAAGAGGACGCAGGAGGGAGCGCTTCCCTGAGACAAGAACCTAAACACAGCAAAAAGAAGGCTGAGAAGACCGAGGTGACAGCGCCCCCCAGTGACCGGAGAGACTCATCGCTGCATGTGGACGACCTGGAGGAACTGCCGTCCTCCCCTGTACCTGACAGCCACAGCAGCATGGATGAGTAAGGAGATAGAGAGACATAGAGTTGCGGTTATAAAAGCACAGTTTGAGTTGTTTGGTGTGTACAGAGTGGAAATGCAGTATTAGACTGTTTTTAGGGCTTTTCTCTATCGAAAGATACTACAACTAATTATACTGATACCACTACTGTACAGTGTAGCAAGCGATTGGATTGAAATATGAGCAGGGATGTATCACTAAACCCATATATTTATTATGTTCAGTGGCCTAACTTTGCTGGCAAGGACAAATATGATATTAATTGGTTCAATATTGAAAACATTCAAGGTTTAGACAGTCTTTATCTTAACTTCCAACCCCATCCCCCACTCCCATGTGCATCCAGGTTCCGGCGTTTCATCTCCTCACACGGCGCGTCCATCCAGAAGACCAAACTCTTCCTGGAGAGGGAGACCAGCCGACTGATGGAGAGACAGGTGGCTCTGCGTGCGGCCCAGACCAGCTCCTCCCAGAACCCCATCCGAAGAGAAGGGGTGACTGAGGAGATGATTAGGAACTTCCAGCAGGTAGGGAAGAATGGGATTTTTGTCTCCTGAAGAATCTTCAATAATTGGTGTGTTGATATTAAAATAAGTGCTGCTTTCTGTCAGGAGGCCAGAAACGTGGCGGAGCTGCAGCAGACGGTTCAGACAGGAAACACTCTGCTGCGGAGGAAAGAGGAGCAACTTCAGCAGCTGGAGAGTTCTATAGCTGACGAGGTCGGGATCAAACATTGTATTGTATTTCGTATCAGTTAAACTGCTACCGTTTCAAATTTTGGCTGCAGAGGACATCTTGAACTAGCGTACACAGTCATAGCTGAAATATATGGGTTACAGGTGAAAATGAACACGTTTAACAAATCTATAAACAAGAATTTTTATTTAACATCTGCTTCTGTATGTGTTTGCACAGTCTGTCTTTGCAAAGTCAAGCCGACAGTTTTTAGATCTGCTTTAACTTGTCGTGTTCTCTATTCAGCCGCTGTTTGAGGATCTGTCTCGGCTGGCGGGAGACAGGAAAGTGACCTTTGATGTGACAGACTCAGACCTCAGCAGCACTGCCGATCCACCAGATGGGACAGGTAACTAATAAAATAGATTTTCATTATTTTAATTGTACATATTTACACTTATTTCATTCAATATTCATTCAGATTCTGAGTGTTGCTGATGTGTCGTGTACTCACTGTACTGTAGATGAATCTATTTTTCAGCTATACAGTGAGATCACATCTGTCACATCTGCCGTCTGTTATCTCCTCACTTGTCTCTCTCGTCAGGAGGACATCCCACCGTCCCGGCCAAAGTCCAGGAGTTAGCGGAGTCCCTGCAGCAGATCTCAGGCCAGCTCAACACTGTGTTGGGTGCGTTGGGTTCGCTGGCTCAGAGGCAGAGCACCACACCTTACACAGCCTTCACTCTGCCTCTATCTCAGCCTCAACCCACACCTGCTCCCACCTCCACCACCTTCACCTCTGCCCCCATCCTGCCCCATATTCACGCCTTCGGCTCCACCTCCGTACCCACGCCTCTTGCACCGAGGCTCTCGGAGCCCCCCTGGAACTGGGCACCTCAGGGCAGCTCCTCAGCCCCCCCTCTCTTCAGCACCCCCATCACCAGTGGGCTGTGGACCTCTGAGGACATCGTCAGCAGCAGCAGATGGAACCAGATATTCCCCAGTACGCCAACAGCTGAGCCGTTTTTTGCTCCATTTGTTCAAAAGGGGTTTTATTAGTGACATCATTGTTGTTGGTGTTGACCTGTTGTTCTGTTCTCCAGGAGCACCCGTGGATCCAGTCGCCTCCAGCACCATGAGAGCCACCTCATCTTACTCATCATACATTCCTGCTAGGTACTGTGACCTGCAAAAGCACCCTTAATCATCAGCTACTTCCACAGTGTCTTAAATGTATCTAAAATATTTCTAAAGTCATGTGTGCATGTCTGTGTGTTTAACAGTGATCCAGGCCGTAGTCTGCACTCCATGCAGAAATCAGCAGAGGTGGACAGCCAGAGACTGCAGGGGCTGATTGACGGCAACAAGAAGTGGCTGGAGATGCGCAAGAAAGACGCCAGCATGTATCCTTCTATCATACGTTCACACACACACACACACACACACACACACACACACACACACACACACACACACTAACAGACACAGTGTTGCGTTGCATCTACTGAAATAGCACAAAATCCCCTGACTTCCTGTCGACCTCATCTCTATGTTCCTGCTGTAAACTGACATACTGATAAACTGCATGTTCAAACTGAAGCCTTGAAACTTTCTAGTTGCAGTCTCTAATCTGTTGGGATTTCTTTTTAATCAGGTGATAAAAATAGATTAAGTACAGCGTAGAAGGACTCGCACACAGAGGACAACATCAAAAGAAAGAATTGAGATTGGATTTGAAATATTCTTTATTATTTACATTGCAGGTGGTGTACAAACTGTGAAAAAATGTGCCAAAGTTCACAGAGTGTAAAACTTCTTTGCACTGAGGAAAGTCCAACATGGACTGAAACGCTTGCACCCCATGCACTCGGTGCACTTTTGCACATTGTTTTCAATGTCCATACAGCCCTGCAATGTAAATAATATAATTATTTCAAATCCAGAGCCTAGTCTGTTTTTTATTTTTAATTCTCTGTGGGCGAGTCATGCTTTGCTGCCACACCAGAGAAGAAGACCAACAGAGGACAGATTTTTTTTAAGGTGCAGGTCATGCCCGGCAAGCCACTGATAAAATACATGACAACATTATTTATGTTACTCCTCTAATTATCTCTCATCAGCATCAGCTCATTGATTTTCCTGTTTCTCTTGGTCTTGACACACATTTCATCGTTTATCTAACCATGTCTTCCACCACATTTCCAATATTCCTGATGCTTACGTAATGTAAAGATGTCCATGCATTGTACAGAGCAGTGACAATTATGACATGTCCTTTTACTACATTTTACATTATACTGTCTGGCAATGCATGGATAATATTACTCTATCTCCAGTATAATCTGTAGCCTTGTTAGCCTGTTGCATGAACATGATGTTTTTTCCCGCTTATTGTCTTTAACTCTGCCTTTCAGACCTCTGTTCACTCGCTATCGGCCTCCATCCACCAAGAGCGGCTTGGTTCAGCTGGGCCTGGACGATAACAACCAGATCAGAGTTTATCATTACTGAGGACACGATGCACATTTCAACCCGACTGTACTGTACCTATCACTGAGGACTTTAGAGCATGCACAGCGCTGTGACGTTTACACACGGAGGGCCACGTGTCAGAGTTCTGTACCTACTCTGATTCATTCTCCTGGTTTTTTTTTTCATTCAGAGCAAAGGTTTTCAGGGAAATCCCGGTCTCCTCTGCTGTGATTGGAGGAGGAGCAGACCGCACAGGACTTTGCAAATCAGGGAGCCACATGTCACAGAGGGCTGAGGACTTTTATCCTCCAGTGTTAGATTAGGCTGTGAGAAAAGACAGAAATTGTTTTAAAGCACTTCAGTGTCACGTTTACAGATTATAGCTCCACGCCAGACTCGGACCAAACTATTTGTTCAGTGGTTTAGTTTGATGTCAGATAGAAGGATTCCTCTTATTGAGTGTTATAAGACATTTAGACAATCTCAGTGAATTAAGGTTTTCAATAACTAAAGAGTATCCACCTCCCTTAAAAGTATTCATGATTTATTGTCTTGCAAAACTGAGCCATGAGAGTTTGAATGTGGCATGTGTTTTATATTTGTATTAAATGTAGATCACACTGCAGTGATCTGTTTTTATTAGACATTCACTTTGATAAGCATCTAAAAATCCACGTACTGTGACTCAGTGTTGTCAGTGAAACATGAAAACTAATAAGGGGGTGCATACTTTTTATAAGCACTGTATTCTTCTAACTTTCCCTATACTGAACACTCCAAACACCATCTGATTTATCATTGATGTTGTGAATTTCATCCTTTTGGTGCTCTAGACAGGATATAACACTAAGAAGCACTTTGCAGCCGCACTTAGGTCAAACTTATTTCCATTACAGGTTACATATGTGTTTAAGTCACTGAGTTTTTAAGCTACATGTATGTGAACTGTGATTTCTGAAATAATTCCTAGTTTTTTGTTTTAGTCTTTCAGAAACAGATATCAATGTGCTTTTGCTTTTACATTAATTTCTTTCTCATATTCCCTCTAACACAGATACAGAGCAGTAGTAGTGAGCTGTTTACTAGGGTTTTGTTCATATAAATATTTGTGTAAATAATGTATTTTTCTATAAAATATTTTAATAAATATAATTTTATACATAGGATTGGCTCCAGCCTGGTGGTATAGAAAATGAATGTATTTATTGCATACTGATTCTGTTATAGGCCACACACACCAATTCACACCTTGATATCATACTTGAAGTGTATGTCTCTCATGAGCTGATCTTTTGTTATCTTTAAGACATTGCTCAAGTCCACAGACTACGAAACACCTGGTGAAAAAATATTTCTAATCACCACAACGTGCAGCAAACAGCAAAAAACCCAACAAAAAACAAGGTTTAGGGATCTGAAAATGAGACCTTTATTCAGTAACCGCTCATTGCAATGTTTGACATTAATATCAGCTTTTCATACAGTACAGTGCAAAAAAATACCATCGCAGTCAGACTTGAGGGCAGTTAATAAGTAGAATACAATCATCATCATCATCATTATTATCATCATCGTCATCGATATATGAGGACGGCTATCTTCAGCATCTGACCAATCAGAACAGTATGTGACTAACATGATTAGCACGTTGAAGGCCACTGACAGACTGGACAGGACTCATGTTCTCACATAAATGTCTGTAAACACACACACACACACCCGTACAAACACACATACAGCATATAAACAGCATACAAACAGGAATTCCAAAATGCATTGTTGACTTTTAGGTAAAATGCAATGTGAATAATATAAAATAAGTTAATTTGTACAGTATTTTTCATGAGTACATTGTTATCTTCGTCGCCAGCAGAACGTAAACATCAATAACAACAGTTAAATTCAAGATGGCAGCGAGAGGACAAAACACTTCAGCATCACTGGACTTCGACCCAACTCTTGATTGGCACGAGTGTCCGTAAAAGGTGCGGGGAGGTGGCTGTTACCCTCCCTAATTGGCTCCGAGCAGAAAAAGACATGCCCATTGACAGCCTGTGGGGAAACTGGCTACTGGCTTGTGCTTTCTGAGAACACAAAAGGAGACGGAAACAGCGCGAGAAGGGTGATAAGGCAGAGACGAAGAGCTTAGCTCATCACAGGAGATCTGATGCATCTAGAAGACGTAGATCTTGTCCCTCTGGACGGTGTCGAGGTCGTCGTCCATGGTCAGGAGGACCTAAGCACAGAGACAGGAGAAGGGAGGAGTTGAATGAGTGTTGAGGTTATCAAGTCTGTACTAATACACCCAACACAACAAACACGGCTTTACCAGGAAGGATCCAAACATGGCGATGGAGGAAAGAAAGTGCCAAATGTCGTGGTCGTCAAAGAATGAGAGGAGGATACAGTCCCGGTTATGTTCACGAGACTCTGCTGGAGTTTTCTGTTTCAAGACGGACAAACAGAGTAAACCGTTGGCACATGATGAAAGAATACAAAGGTGCAGTGCATAAAAACAAGAGCATGATACAGTTTGAAGAATATTTGGGCTTCAGTGTGAGAGTTGCTGACCTGCCAGGTGCTGAGACCCTGGAAGAAGAAATACAGAGCGAAGCCCCACACCACAGCAGTGAAGAGAATACACACCAACGCCAGACACTTGATTCTCTCACCACTCCGCAGCTAAACACACACACACACACACACATACAAAAACAGCTTTAGATTTGGAGATTAAAAAACAAAACAAAAAAAAGTAAATCTAGTCCAATACATGGATATAAACAAAGACATACCTTCATAATGATGTAGAAGGCAAAGTAGAGCAGCAGGTTACAGATGGCGATGGCCAAAAGGTAGGAGGCGAAGTCATTGGGTCTCTCTATGAGACCGTAGGCCGCCCTGGAAGAGTGGAAGACACACAGAAGCAACATTCAGTAAAGCTAAATCTATTTAAATTCATTATGTGCTTATGTAAGACCAAGTCACAAACGTTTCCTTACAAAGACCAGTTCACGATGTTCCCCATTACGAGCAAAACCATACGGTCCTAACAAGAGAGACAAAGGGAGGTAGATGATTAATGAGCAGAAGGATAAACCATGTAATTCAGTACATTCAGAAGTATGTGGATGATGTCGCATTTCCTGTCATGTGTCTCTGTGCTCTAACATTAGATTTAAACTGCAAACAATGATTATGAAGCTAAAATGTTCCTTAGAAATAAATTAAATATGTGAGTATTATCTTACAGCATCTGATTCCTTGTAAATGTCCTTGTAATACGGGATGAATGATGCTACTTATTGCCATGACAACACGTCAACATGAGAATGCAGAGGTTTTTTTTTTAAGTCATTACTCACAATGTACATGGGTCCACTGCACTGCCTGATACTGTCTGTGTAGATGATGTACACCATCCTGCGCAGGACCCCCGAGTCTGAGACACAAAGAACATCTTAATACATTTCCAAGTATGTATAAACATCCTAAATATTCATCTGTCTGTACAGTTTGATGTTAACAATTGTTTCTACAGAAAAAACTGTATAAAAACAGGTTCTTTAAATGGGTGATGGCAGCTGATCTAACAAAAAAGGATTGATAGAAACCATCACTAATATTTAACCATAAGGAGTGCAGCCTGTTGGTGTATAAGGTTTAGTTTCTTGCAGTGATCTTACCGAACCTCCACCTGCCCATGTAGTAGAGCTGGGTACTGAGGAGGAGAGTCGCCAAAATGTGGATCACTGAGAAAACGATCCAAAACACTGTGTTTCCTCTCCCAAATACCTGTAAAACAAACCAGCACACTCATCAGGAAACAGAATCCGCGTGTGTGTGTGTGTGTGTGTGTGTGTGTGTGTGTGTGTGTGTGTGTGTGACCCAAAGCCTTGTCTACTGTGAATGTGTGTACGTACCACTCCCAGCACAGAGAAGAAGATGACTCCGGCCAGGCAGGCGTAGGCAGTGTAAGCGCTCGCGTTGATGTCTGGGTGTCTCTTCTGATACAGCTTCAACATGCACAGCCCAGCAATCATGTACATGAAGGAGGTGTCTGCAAAGAAGGAGAGAAAAACACACACACATCTAACTTCTAGCATCTAAAACAATGATAGAATAATAAGGTCAATATAAGGTTTTTCTTTTTCAGATTTGTTTGCTACAAATAACTAATTTAACTTTTTTTCCAGTCCTGGACTCGACTCTGAAAATAAATGATGATGGGAGATGGGAGTTTAATCAGCTTTGTAACACATACAACATTTTTAACACCAGCTGTCTCACCGAACTGAAAGTTGGTGTAGTTGGGACAGACGTGGTAGCAGGCACTGAGCAAGCCCTCCATCATCAGAGCAGTTCCCATGGCGTAGAACAGACCGAAATGCTTCGGGATGCCACATTCCTGATGGGATAAGATGAGGACGAGATGTAGGAGCACAAAGTGTGAATGTAATAATAGAATATAATCATTCATTTTAGCATTCTAGCAATATAGTGATCAGTACATGTGCTCCTTTATTTATGTGAGTGTGTGATATTTGTGTGGATCTGTTTGTGTTGAATGTGCATTACCAGTGCGTTGAGGTCGTTGCGGACCAGGGCTCGGTTGTGGACGATGTCTCTCTTGAGGACAATGAGGAGGAAGAGGAGTCCCAGCATCACGTAGCCCAGGTTACTGAGGATGTTGTTGAATGCACTGCGTGGGACAGCGGTGAAGAATCAGTCACAGTAACACTTTCAACAGAGCCATTTCTAATAATACACATGTAGTATTTTAATATCTATGTCCTGACTGCGCACCTTAGAGCTCCCAGTGGGTGGGCGCACATGAAGTTGTAGTAACAGATGTCCTGATTTCCTGTAACGTTGACAACCTGGCGAAGAGAAGATACGTTTAACATCTATCTCCTCTTCATATGAGAGTATTTTTGGCTTTTTATTAAACTTTTTGACACAAAGAAACCCATCAGTGTTACCGTTTGGTAGGTGATGACCAGCTGGATGACCGGCAGGGCGTAGAACACACCGATGGTGGCGATGTTCCTGGAGAGAAGACAATCATTAGACTTGTTTATAATTATGATTCTTACTTACTGTATCTAGTCTTACTGCATTACTATTTTACGCTCCATCTGCACAATATCTATCATTTCAGCAGCACATGTCAAAATATTAGTCCCTGATTGGAAGCGTAACTGGAATGATTTGTGGGTCTATATTGGAGATGTGGACCTAAACAGGATACAAAGTTTCCTCACCAGAAGTAGATTTGGTATTTCTTGCTGAGGACCCTTTTGTCTTTGCGAGCCAGGTCGGACACACACAGAAATTTCTGGAATAAGAAGACAGGAAACACGAGGAGGGGTCAAATTCAAACACGATGACGTACCTAATAATAACTGGTGTTAATATTAGCAGAGCTGACTTGTTCACTTGCGTTAATGAAGAGAGACGAGCCATACCTTTGTGCGGACAATGTTTTTGTCTGAGTTGATGTCATCCAGCGTGTCGTAGTCGTCCTCCTCCACAGAGCTCAGAGACTCCTGTCTGCTTCGTCCAACACTGTCCAACGGTCGCTCTGATGAAGAAAAACAAAAAGACTTTTAGTTAACTGGTTGGACAATCTGAGCTCTTAAGATGGTCGACTGAATTGTTTTTTTGTTTTTTTTAGAGATCTAAAGGCATTTGTAATTTTTACAGTTTTCATGCACATTAAAACTGAAATCTTGGAATGATTGCTGATACTTTGATCTTTGTACTATGAATATTGTTTCACTGTTCATTTCAGACTCATCAGATCGGGAATGTGGTCATTTCCTGACCTCCACGCAGCTACACACAGTTATTTAGTTTCAATCACGCTTGAACAAATTTCAAACTGCATCAACATGTAAGTCTCATTGCTGTATGATTGATATCGTGCTGATTGGTTTGATGTACAGATAAGAGCTGATTGGGCCGATTGCGCGGCAGTGTGTCACCAAAGTGGATGGATATGTGGTGATGGTGATTGTGGATTGGTCGACGTTTGAAAGGCTCCTGTCCTGATGAACAAAGACACACAGAGAAGCAGTGAGGGCTCGTTTACGCCAGCTGCGGGCAGAGCGATGACAGGCTGTGGAGAATATAAAGTGGAGTGACAGCGGTGGGCCAGAAACAGCGTGTGTGTGTGTGTCCATACCCATGTAACCATAGTTGTTATCGGTGGACGTGGCGCTGTCAGTAATGCCCTCTGAACTCAGTGTGCTGCAGTTGTCAGCTGAAGAGGAAGAGGAGAAAAAGATTCAAACTCTACTTCAGAAAAAACAAAACTGTCTTCCATGTCAAGGAAAGCAACTAAAATCATCAAAACTCACCAAAGGAGCCATATTCATAAGGTGAGGCTGGAGTTTTACCTGCAAATACACACACACACACACACACACACACGCACACGCACACGCACACACACACACACACACACACACACACACAGGTTCCACTCAAATAAATGTTAACACAATATATATGAACAAAAAGCACCACTACTCCTGATACCTGTTAGTATGTTATCGCTGCATAGTAAAACACTGCTGCTCAGCTGTTAGTAGAAAACATGAGGGAGGCATCGAGACATGCAGGGATTCAATAAGAACATTGGTTCCCGACAGATCTGTATGTGAATTAGTCACATACAGATGGTGACTAATTAAAGGAAAAACCAACATAAAGTGTCTCCAAAAGATATTCCCTCATTTGGCAGTCAGTCCAAAATCTCTCCTATATGTTCAATTAGGTTGAGATGTGGTGACTGTTAAGGCCACAGCTTATGATTCACATCATTTTCATACTCATCAACCCATTCAGTGACCCCCCCCCATAGTATAACAGAGCCACCAGATCCCCTCACTGAAAGGACATTCAGACCTGTACTGGTTTTTCCTTTAATCTGTCCCCCATCTGTATCTGACATGATGGAGGGTTAGTGAAAGGGTTAAAATGTGACTAAGAAATGGTGCAGCGGTGAGGTGATTTATTTGTGGAGACTGCTCATCACCTCTGCAGTGAGAGTGAACTTGTTTAAGAATTTTACTTGTATGCGTCCTGCAGTTTAAAAATCACATCGAGTCAGCAGGCACAGATACAAATAGACACTGAGAGGCGGTCTTGAGCTGAAGAACCATACACGTCAGCAGTTTTATATACTGTATGATTATTTTTCTGGATTTTTCCACAGTTTGTTAAACTAATAGGAACATATACTTTGCTTCTGAAAAACAGACTAATTAACAACAAAGTAAATATACCCTCAGGTTATTTGTATCTTAAAAGGGGCCAACAGAGTCATAGCAGCAAGCCATAATGCTTAACTAACAGTCTAATAATGGTACCACACTTATGTTACTACACAGTCACTAATGCAGCCAATAATATATCTTCATCCTCTACTTTATGAATGATGCTACAAGACGTATAGTGTGAACTAATGCATGCAGAGCATATGCAGACTTGCAACACAGTGTGAGGAGGAAGGGCGGTAGATAGAAGTATATATACCATCTCCGTTCTTTCCAAGCAGAGAGGCTGAACCACATATTAGCAGGGGGTAAAGAGAGTGAAAGACACACTCAGTACACACACAGATATGTTAAATTCTACACATAAAAAAGCTTAAAAAGGGAAATTCTTTTATTTTTTAATCTGGGCACTTGTTTTCTCATCATTTTGTGTCTAAGTGACTATTGTAGATATATTTTTAGGAACTGGTCTGTTACTGAGTGAGCTGCTTGTTATGAGGTAGCACGTATGAGAAGTATGAGGTTGATTTTGACTGTGGTTAGGATGTAAGGAAACTGAAAATAACTAAGTGCAATAACAGATTGTGACAATTGTGAGTCACTTGATGTTGACTGGCCAACTGTATTTATTTCAGTTGGAGGAAACAGAGGAGATAAAACAACTAAAAGAAGAAAAACAAAGAATGGAGGCAGAGAGGCAGAAAGAAAGGATGTAGTTTCCTGCAATCTGGGCCTGTCAGTGAGAAAAATAGCCCTTTATTGGACGCAATTTGTCAAGCACAATTGCCCCCATTGTTCACTTAGACCCAAAATGATAGGAAATAGTGTCCAGGTTGAAAAATACAGGAATTTCCCTTTACATGTAAGTTTATCATCATTTACTATA
This sequence comes from Scomber japonicus, assembly GCF_027409825.1. Taxonomy (NCBI): domain Eukaryota; kingdom Metazoa; phylum Chordata; class Actinopteri; order Scombriformes; family Scombridae; genus Scomber; species Scomber japonicus. Next base: position 10,445,539 of record NC_070583.1, read on the forward strand.
TATTACAGTACAGATATGTGACTTTTTAAAAAAATGGTATGTTCCATGGACCCTGTAACAAGCCCTTAATGGGTCAGTCCATCATACTTAGTTGCTGGGTTACCTGTCTCAGCAGGCGACATGTCGGCAGGATTATGATACACCTCTCTCCTCTTTATTCTGCAGAAACAGAGAGGAAAAGATGCAAATGAGGGTCATTTGTATTCAGCCTGGTGTTGTTCTTCTAGTGCAGTTATGTGAATTCTTTGATCACAGATCCAAATCTCTGTGTTAAACTGGGACAAACCAGATATGACATGAATCTGATCATTGTGAACATTGTTAATGCTGTCTGTAGATGCAGAAATAAGATTACAAGCTTACCGCCTGCTCTCCACAAAGGCCACCAGCAGAGTGAGCAGGTAGAAGGAGAGGAAAATACCCAGACAGAACAGCATGCCCATCACGTACACCTCCGCTGTGGAGCATAGAGACAGATGTGTTTAAGTTTGATTGTGCTGTGCTATGTAACAATAAAGCATCACTATGTACAGCTTACAGCTAGAAGAGACACATACATACTTTCAACGTAACTTGCATCTCTTACTTTAGGGAGTCCAACACAGTAGTTACTAATGCAGTTATACAATAATTAAATTCATTATGTGTAGGAAACATTTTGATTTCATGTTGGACACCAGGAAGCATCAGCTGGTAAATTAAGCAAATATCACTTGATTTTAACAGTGGATATTTTAAAATGCATTTTTACTCCAGTTCTATAGTGCACATCAAATCCGATAAGGCTGCAAAGTTTCTTGATTAATATATTAGCTTTTTGAAAGAACATTTATAATAATCTACAACAATTTTGATACTTCTCAAATGTGAGTATTTGCCGCTTTTCATTGTCTTACATTATAGTAAATTAAGTGTTGTTGGGTTGTGTACTGCTGCTGGTTGGCCAAAACAAGTCATTCGATGACATTACTTTGGGCTCTATGACATTGTAATGGACATTTTCCAATCCCGATACTGATACCTATACTTTGGCTATTGGCCTATACTGAAAACTGATCCAGTACCAATGAATAATCAATAAGCTGTGTGCCTCACTGTGTGGGCGAGACTGGGATCATTCTTTTATATGTGTCAGACAAAATCAATCTCGACTTAAACATTGCTTTCCTAACTTTGTTTGACAAAATGTAATAAATGAATAAATAGATGTACAATTACTGAATTGTTATGTATTATAATAACAGTATCTGATACCAGATAGACTGATTCTTACAATACCTGATCCAGCAATTTGAATCAGTACTGGACCAATATCAGTATCAGTGTATCTCTAATTTTCCACCCAACACTACTTAAAATACTCATTAGTTGCAGCCCTTAAATCCACCCAGGTTATGCCTCACTTTGATCAGGTGACATTGGTGCATATGTGACTTACAGTTGATGGCAGGAGTGACCACAACATCGACTGTCTTGCTGCGGTTTCCGGCATCAATCAGCTCGTCAGGACGCAGAGGGTAGAAGCGCAGCGGACCGCCGCACGCCTCGTCCTCTGTTTTCACCACAACCACAACGTAAAAGCTGTTGCTGGGAAAATCTTTTCTCTGGATGACAGAAAAACAAACATTAGAAGATGATGAAGACTCTGTATGGTAATGGTTTATATTTTGTATCAACGTTTTCAATACGTGCTGTATATCAACACCATGTATGTGATTGAATGGGAGACACTACCTGCACGGTGATGGCACCTTTTTTAGTCATAGTCTGATACATCCCAATGAAGGCCACATTATTGTCCAGATCATAGACAGGGCACTAAAAAAACAGAGAAAGAGGAAGGACAGACAAAGAAGGGAAGAACATGAAAGCATGAATTGCAGGATTACATAACGAGTGTATAGTAAAGTTAGGCGAGAAAAAAGTAAAAAAGAATATAACAGCTGTATCCTCTGAGAACATCATGATATTGACAGTTTTTATCCTTAAGGTAAATTCAGGGCCTTATAATAAACTATATAATGCACTCATGTGGTGTAAGAGAGCTACTGCATGCTGACCACAGTGCCAAGAGGCCACATGAGGACAGTAGCAGCAGCCTGGTTTACTGTACCTGGATATCCTGGATGGACATAACTGAGCAAGGAAAGGTCATATCTGAGCTGACCTTGACGATAACAGTGTCTACACCGTCTGGAAAGACATACTTGAAGTACTGTGAAAGAGGAGAAGATATAGAAGAGGGGGGGGAAACATAAGGAGTAAGAAGAGGGTACTTAGAGAATAGTGTTAGAAAACACACCGTGGCAAGTCAACCTTAGTGATGTGTATTATATTTGATTAGGATGTAACATACTGTGTTTTGACAGGTTCAGATAAGATAAAGCCCTGTTCCTGTTTCCTATCTTTCCTCACTAGCTCATATACTGTATGTAGGAGGATGTCATCATTACACCAAACAACCACACAACTTAATGGAACAGAAATAGATAAATCATCCATCAGCAACACACAGTAATTAAAACACTGGTTGACACTGGTAAAAAAAAACAAAACCAGAAGTGTGTCCTTTTTCGTATGTTGAAATATTACTGCATGCTGAATAAATGTGTCAAGTCAGAAGTCCCCTTTATTTCACTTTCACTTTTCCTCAATGTTTTTCGTCATTTCCACCATCTGACCCTATCCCCTACCACTCTGTTATCTGTGTCTGTGATTAATCTTCCCCTTCGAATAGTAACAGTGACTTATAAACACACAAAGCGACAATATCAAGCTGTATACCTGAGGCTGGGATGGCGACGCGATGAAGCTGAATTTCTTGTCTGTTCTGTAATCAGTGTGAAAATACCATGTCAGACATACCAAGCAAGCAAGACACTTTCGTTTACCATGAAACCTGTAAGAATGCACGACAATTCAGGCAGCTGCTTGTCACTCACTGTAGGGTGAAGCTTTCCACACGGCTGACCCTGAGATTGTAGTTTGTGCCCTGGCTGGATAGGGTGGACACATCCACGAAGAAGTACTGGGTCTCTGAGGCGGCGCGGGTCGGAGGCTGGCACAGTGTCCGGCCCACATGTTTGTAAGGGTACTTCCTTTGGTAGCTGGAGAGAAAGAAGTCGACAAAAGATAGTTCCAATTAAAAAAGGTTTGAATTCAATTTGTGTTTATTCAAAAGCTACTGTTCAATTGTGCTAAATAGGTTTGAGCTTTAAATGAAATATTAGATGATTATGTGAAGAAAGAAATCAAAGCAAAAAGATGTCTTGTTGTATGATGATGATGATGATGAGGGGAATTATTCTATTAGATTACGTAACATTATAAGGGTATAATAAATTTCCAAGGCTGCTGTTTCAGCATTAGATGACATCATTAGATAATGTATCTTCAACAATCTCTGAGCCAAAATCAATAAATAATCAGCTCTAGAAATGAAAATGTTGCTAAATGCATATCACGTAGCTGAAAGCACAGCAGAGAGTTGTTCAAAGTAAACGTGACAGACGCTGCATGAAAAAGAAGCAATTCTGCTCCAATGACTTTGAGGAAGTTGATTTTCAGTAATCTGGGATCTTCAGATTTGTATTGGGGGATCTACTAGGAGGAAGTGAAAGTCCAAGGTTCATTGCAGATTTGCAAAGGCATAGCCGGCCACGAGACTGCACAGGCAGGACTGCGGCGAGCTGAGGCCAGGCCATTCTGGTGTTGCACAACCAGAGAGAATACCTCAGACCTTGAGAGATACGTATCACATCTCAGATGGGCTGATGGCCAGTGACTAATAAATACTCAGACTCCCAGCTTGTTATGAAATCCCAAATGATTAAGTTAGGTTACAAAAGCTACAGCACAGTGGATTTAGCAGTTTCTCCCCTACAAAGAACATCAACTGGCCACTAATACCACTGAAAAAAAAAAAAAAAAATTCAGCACAGGTGTCCCAAAATCAGCCTCATTTTCTCCGACCACCACATATGCAAATTATTTTTCATCTAACACAACAAAGATCTACACATCTTCCTGTCTTACAAAGTTATTAAGTATGCATGTGACTCTCTACGCCATATACTGCATCAACATAGGCTTCATCACATGAGCTGAAGTCATAACTATTTACCATCTAAGGAAGAACAGCAGCAACAACCTGACACTCCCATGACAACGCCACAGATCATTACTTTATGTGCTTGTCTGCGTTAGTCAATTAGTTACAAAGGAAACGATTAAAGGCCATGTTCAAAAGCTGAGCTGGACACAAAACAGGACTGTTGACCCTTACAGTCCACTTACAATTGATTTAGTCATGTTTAGGCTTTATGTTATAATGTCATACATACAGCTTATCTGTACCTCCAGCTACATATGTTCCCCTTTTTATTCTCATTCTCTGTCAAAGAAAGCTCAGTTTCAAATTACAGAAACAAGTGTTGCACTGCTCAATTTGAAACATATAAACTACAGATCAACAATCATTTCTGTATGTTAAGCATATGTGGGTATGCACTAATTGCTCACAAAGCAACAGGCTCATGGTATTGAAAGTATGTATAGTAAACAAGAAAGGCAACATACAACATATTCTCTAGTATAAAGCTGCATATTAAATCTAAACTCACCCCTGCCCTACAATTTATAGAATATTATTTGCGGAGACTTAACAGGATTTAAATTAATAGGCTTGTTAGGGGTCCAGAAGTGGTTCGTGGAGGTGGTGTTGGAAGCTGAGAAAGTGGCAAAAAAAAGAGTGAGGGATCAAACTAGTCTACATGGGTTTCTTTTCTTTCTGTCATTACTCACAGGCCTCTGAGTATGAGAGGGACTTGAAAAGACAGCACAGCTTGTTTCTGCCTTACAACAAACAGGATGGGGCTCTCCAAACTCTGTGACAACACGTCCACAGTCACACGCACTCCCTCGGTCTGAAACCCAAAGAAATGACAAGGAGAAACAAATCAAATTGAACTGAAATTGAGTTTATGTACTTGAAAACATATATACTAGCGTGGAGGGGTATACTCGCCTTATTCCTGGAGACAGTGTGATTGAACGCATAGATGGTCTGGTTTTCACTTGTAACCGTGTCATTGTAGGTCACGTCAAATTCTGCATCTTTCTGAATGACGTTTTTGGTCTCTCCCAGTGCCACACTGCCGCAGACAAACTGGGTCACACACAGCCAGAGCAGGGCAGCCACTCCTGGCCGCAGCCAGCAGTGAACAGGTCCGGAGCTGCTTTTATGTCGAGATTTCCAGCAACTTCTCAACACCATTTTGTCTGACAACGTCTTAATCAATAACCGAATGATACCAACCGTTATACTAGCATGTAAACACTCCTCCCATTCAGCAACAAATGACTCGGGTGGCAAACTGGCCAGGTCCAACTATAACCAGCAAGAAGAGCAGCTGCTAACTGAGAAGCTAAACAGATAAACGACTGTTTACATGAGCCGAAGACTTGTTCCTCCTTATCGACAGCTGTGTCAAACTGGAAGCTGTCAACAGTACAGTCATTAACACAAGTTGGAAGTGAGCAAGATGACTAACGATACTCAATTCCTCCTCCTGTGAAACGCCAAAGCCTGACAGGCTGCTAGCTGGTTGCGCTAACGTTGGCATTGTTTGTTAGCAGCTCCATATTTTGATCCCGGGAGTTTAGCTCCAGCGACGGTAGCCGTGACAAAAATAAAACAGAACGGGGTGGTAACTTGTTTCTTTTAGGTCCAGTGTGAACGGTTGTCACGGCCTGTATCCGCGGTGCCTCGACATTATACACGTCTTTCCCTTGCGGTGGTGGGGAGTCTGGCTGTGTTTACAGCGTCAAAAATCTATGTCACTAACCCCTCCACACAGCGCAGTTCTTTTTCCCCACCCGCATTCTACGACAACCCGACCTACTCAACCTCTGATTGGCTGTGACACTAGTTCTTTTACCCTACCTCTCTACCTCTATCTCAACACGTCACTCCTCATGCCTAAATCTAAGCAATGTAACCAACGAAGGAAACGAGCACTAGCCAATCAGAACTGGGTGTGAATACGGGTGGCAAATGAATCCCCCCTCCCCTCCTCAAACCTCCACCACACGCTCAGACAGTAAACAAACCTAGGGCGACGTCATGACGTCATGGCGCTGCCCTTATTGTTGAGCATACCCACCGTCACTTTTTTATTCCTTTGCGGAAATGGTTTGAATTCACTGAATATGACAGAAATATCTCCTAGCAAGTCTATTCATTTGCTTACTAGTTTGACCAAATTTTATATTCACAAATTCTTAAGCAGAAAGCCACAACTTTTTTAGAGCTGACTGTCCATATCAATCTATTTCTTCAATATGAGATAAGATAAGATAAGATAAGATAACATAACATAACATAACATAACATAACATAAGATGTGCAGTACAGTGGAGAAAAAAAAGTAGCAGTGTAAGCGTGAACGTGATAAAATATATAAAATAAAATACTATAAACAGTAAACAATCTCTGTGTTAATAAATCTGCAATATATAAATGTGGAATATGCAGAAGTTCCTGAGATTATATGCATATGAATGGGATGTACTGGGAGCTGTGGTGCGCAGTCTGATGGTTGAATACACAATAAGATTTACACAATATTTATTTATTTGTTTGTTTTTTTATTCATATTATCATCTTTCGTCCCTCTGGTGTGTTTGTAATTGTAGACTTAATTACCTACCCTTCTACCTCCTTTTTTAACGAATAGCCTAAAAGTCACACTTGTACTAATAAACTTGTGAGAAATTATTATTACTGCAAAAAGAAAATTACACCACATGGGACAATTGTGTAGTCCTCACATTTTTCTGACATTCAGTGGGAAACAACATGACTTCTCCCATATAAATCTGTTATCCCAAACAAACTGAAAAAGCTACACTACAAAATTGTGCATAATGTAGATCTCATCCCATTTTTGTCAAGATTTGTGGATACTGATTTAAAAAGGTGATTTTTGTTAAAAAAAAAAAAAAAAAAAAAAAAAGAAAGAAAGAAAGACAGAAGAAAAAAAAAGAACAAGACACATCTAAACATTTATTTTATGAATGTCAGTATACATCAGGAATCTGGAAAAGATCCAAACCAACCATTCAATTAAAATGGGAGCACAGGATGTAATACTATACTATAAAAACAAAAACATTAAAGTTCAACAGACTGCCAATCTATTCATTTTACTGGGAAAAATTTCACATCTATAAATCCAAGTTATCTATGTCTTGACCATCGCTGATAGATAATATTATTAATAGAGAAGCACTTTCATGTTCACATGGGTTATGTCAGCTGTGTCTAAATAAGCCAATACAAACCAAGTAATGCTGTTGATCAGTCTACCAAAATGAGCTGTTGGCCTCCACTGATCTTCTTTCCTTTAACTTTAACTTTAACTTCAACTTCAACTTAAACATTGTCAGTTACCCTTCAAGCACAAAACACCCAGCAGACTACAAATGGCAGCTTTATTATATTTTTACACAACCAGAAACCAACCAATGCTCCTATACTGCAGTACCCCCTGACCCAGAGTGTTAATTTGAACCTGATGCATATATTCTACAAGTGTTACTGGAGTTTTGACCCCAGCAGGGTGTCAATTTGATTAAACACAAATTAATGTAGAAGAGTGAACCACGTTGCTTTAATTTTGAGACAAGGCCAAAAACCATGGTCTCTAGCACAGGTAATAATAATGCGTAACCTGCCTTTGGGCACATATAATTGCGATTGATCATCAATATTGAAATATTCATCAATATACTTACCAAAACAAATGCAATTAATCACATTACCTCAAATCAATTGAAATTAAGTTGTTTACGGGACATGGAAGTCTGGGCCTGGAGGGCTGTTTCTTGCTTTGCTCCATTAGCAATCCAGCATTGAGTAACAAGATGCAGAAACTCCTTTCTACCAGGGAGTGGTGCTGTCTACAACCTGGTGAGAGGACTATAGAATAGAATAGAATAGAATAATTGTATTTCCCCCATATTCTTTTATTGTCTTACTCAGATGGGATGCCAGTTTTATACTTATTATTATAATTATTATAATTATTTTATTATTAATCGTGGTAATTAGAATATTAATACATATAATACTATATTAATTAGGCTATATGGCTAAATTATGATTGCAATGCCCTCATTATAAGGAATATGGAATCAAAGCATTGAATAACCACTGAGATACAGCCAATGTGCTGCTTTTAATGGCAAAGTGTTCATTAGGAGATCTCCTCAAAGACTCTGTAGTACCAACAGAAGGTTAAGGTCATTTCACAGTACACTGGTGACATTTATTATCTATGCAGCAAATCTATGGTAGAATTAGGCATAAAGTTTAGAAAACAGAACATGTGGGTAAGCTATGTAGCTTGGTGTAGGCCTAAATGGCATTTCATTTAATGGAAAATATTAACCTTTGAATCATAATAGAAAGCTATGTTCGAGTATGTGGAATCTTCAAGGCGTTGTACAGTAGACGACTACAAGGAGTGTGCATTCCTCTGTCTAAATACTTTCAGTGATTTGTATTTCAACACTATGATGGAGTGAAATTGCTATTTGGGAATGTATGTTTTCCTCGACTCGAGGATTTGAATGTGTCATTCTGACTATAATGTTACGGTGGCGTATACCTTTAAAGTCTCATGAAGCCGTCTGATCATACATAGTGCAGCAGTTTGCAAGGAATCACTGAATCATGGGAACCAGAGTGATAATGCGCACTTCTTTGTCGCCATGGCAACCACAATACGTTTCTGTGGATGAAGTCATTTGTTACGCTCGTCGTTGCCATGGTTACAACCTAGAGAGGGCGCTGCAGAGGTGCGTTCCACGTAAAATGACGCAGAGGCGGGGGCGTGCCCGCGATGCGCGCTGCGCAAGGCTTCTTGTTGTTCCCGCAGAGAGGCGAGAAGATGGCGGCCGTGTCAAGCGGAGGTGCTGCTGGGTCCGCTGCGGCCGGGATTACGCACTCTGCCCGACCGACCCACGCAGGCATGGGCAACCAGAACCGAGCCCAGCCACCCTCCGGGATCAGCCACCCCAGTCGGACCGGCACGGCCACTGGGTGCATCACCAATCCTGGCCACACTTCGGCCACCAGGCCCCCCCCAGCCCGAGTGGGCCACTACGAAATCGAGCGGACCATCGGCAAGGGAAATTTCGCGGTTGTTAAACTAGCCACACACATCATTACCAAAGCAAAGGTAAGCAGACTGACGCCCGAGCGTTAGAGGTGAATAACTACAAGCTGTCATTGTTTGATTTTCAGCCTTTTTGAGCATGTAGTTAGGATGCCGCTGGGGCCTTCAGGCTCCGGAGACACAGCGGACAGCCCGCTTTGGTAACACCGCTGCTTGGAGTAGGGGGCTCCGCGCAACACGGGGCATCACTTCGGGACTACTAGACGCTAACAAATTGAGCAGAAATACATCTTATTAACATAATGTTGCTGGAAGTTTTATTGAGGTAAGCTAGAAAGGCCTGAGGTTAATATGTGGCAAAGCGCAGAGGACGGAGAGAAGGGTATTGACGAAGATGAAAAAGACAGCTTTCCGTCTGTTGTAGCTAGCTTAGCTCACGAGCTAATTAGCTGTTTGGCTAGATGCAGATATCCATTAGACAGATGCCAACACACCAGGTTAAAAGTTTACAGTTACCTACTGCATAACTTTAAATCAACAATGAACTTCCAAAGTTAGTAGCAGTTACCCAAGTATTGATAGCTCACTGTGAAATTCAACGTACAATTACAACCGAAAAAATGCTCAAAGCCAACTACAGCAGAGGCGAAAACTTTGAACTCTATACAATTTGCTAGCTTGACATGTTGTGATATAAAACAGAGTCCCTTGCTTTCATGTTTTCGTTTCAGGAAATGTTTCTTACGTGTTTGTGGTGGGATACCAACCATTTTCTCGTGGTGTAACTTAACCATTTTGTCATGGCTGTATTTCAGCTTTACCAGTGTCTGTGGTGTTTAGATATCCCTGTTAATAGTTAGACGGCATTTCCATGAAGCCTACCAAGCAACAAAACATTGACATGGCAAAATTGGTGGTTTCACCACCTCCACCACACAGTTTGAGTGTACGTGGATGCTTTTGCATAGAGTGGGCGCTTGTTAGCAGTATACTGGATGATTGACACTTTTACTAGCAGCCACTATTATCTACAGATGATGTTCATGCAAAACACTATTATACTTGATTAGTAGATGTACTACATTTGGGGTTGCCACAAGTCAGTCCTGTGCACTGATTAATAACTCATTATAACTCAGTTCATGATGGCACTTAATTTTGTCTGTTGTTTTTTGCCAATCAAAAGATTTGGGTATTTATTTTAGGGTGGATGGGTGGTGGGGGGCTAAGGGAGGCTTGGGATATTGAAAGGGAAGGCGGCCCAAATATCTCAGTCTTTTTTAATTTGGATCAGGTGTGCTTAATTGTTTCAAAGCTTTTATGTGTGTGTGTGAGCAGTCTGTTATCACCCCCACATATTTTAACCTGTGTGATCTTGGCAGGAAGGCTAGGAGAAGCACATAAAAGCCATTAGAGAAGTCACCTGCATGACCCTTCAGTTTATGCATTTGACAACAGTAGCATCAATAAGAATGTTTCTAATAGCCGCTTTGATTTCCAGCCAGTTGGAGAGCTTCTACTCGGGACCACACTTGCAGTATGGTGACACAGGGAACCCTCCTCTCATAATACGACTGTTGTTGATCCATGTGATGGATGCTCGGTTGCACTCTAACAACAGATAGGGACAGCTCAGGCCGACACTTTTTATTTACCTGATGATCATCATGATGATAATTCCAGTGGTACAAATAAAGGTGTGTCAAGGCAGCAGAGCGTGCAGCGTTACCCCCATGCTCTTGTTGACATGCACACAGACAGGCAGACACAGCCTAAAGGCCAAAATAAACTTGGGTCAGTAAGTGCCTCTGAGTATGTCTCAGCTCTGCAGAAGACGTTTCTAGAAGGACTGTGTGTATTCGACTGTCACATAATTTACAGATCTGTTGATATCAAAGCTGTATGTTCAATCTGATATCGGAGCAGTACAAAGACAGTAGTTGGACAGAATGGTGAGAGATTGATGTGCTGTGTAAGGTTTTTTCTTGTGTGTGAGCCTGTTTTGTGTCTATGTGTGTGTGTTTGGTTCTGTGTCTGGCTGACTGAGAGTGAGAGACAGGCAAAGGACAAAATGACAGTGGAACAAGCACTGACAGAATGAAAGACAGGCCTTGTTTGTTGTCTGTTTGTGGTGGTCACTGACAGACCCGTCAGTTCATGATTTTTCATCAGCTAGCATGATTTGGGGTGGGGGGGGGGTGGTTCAGCGTCCCCAGTTGCTCATGAATATCAGAAGAATAGAAGTGTGCTTTTACATGCCTGTGGATATCATGAATATGGATATGATGATCAGTCGTCAAATGAAATGCGCTCTGGAGCCTTGTTTTATGGGCCTAGGTTTTATAACGATCCAATGAGAAATGCTGACTAGTCAAAAATAGCCGAACATCTCTCTCAGTTGTTAGATGGAGCTGGATGATATCCTGCAGTGCAGTCATACAGAAGAGGATCTGGTTATTTATACGTGGTAGCTTAGAAGCCCAAAGAGGGATGTTCCCTCTTTATGCCTCATTTGCTCTCTTGTTTTGTTATACCTAAAACATTCAAAGACAATTTGTTGAAAGTTTATTTCCCTTGTTGTACCATGTCAACTGTGTATTTTGGTCATTTTCATGGAATAGGGGGTGCTTGTGTACACTAAAAGAGAGGCAACCAAACAACACTTGTGATGGCAGATAGCTCGCATGCTGAACCTGAATATTGTAATAGTGAAAGTTCATCTCCTCCAGACAAAGATTAGCTAATGAAGTGGAAGTCATAACAGGAGTTTTGATACTCCTCACAGATGCAATGGTAGAGGCAGTTGGGTCACACGTTGCTGCTTTCTTGATGAATGTTGATTTCAGTGGTTAGTCTCTTTATAAACCCCTCAATAAGGCACATAAACTGTGGCTGACACTATAAACCACTCTTCTATGTATAGCTTCTAGTTGCAGTAATTTGTAGACCTGGTGGACTAGCCCACCTTGATCTAGATGAGTATTGATACTTGTGATAAATTATATTGAAATTTAACTTTTTTAATTACCATTTGTAAACTCATAACTTTCCAATGCCCAAGGTGACATCTTCAAATAGTTTGATTTGTCTAAACAACTGACTAAAACATAAAGATCTGTGTACAGTTATATAAAGTAGTGAAAAAGTAGTAAATTGTCATATTTGAGAAGCTTTAGCTTTAGATTTTTATGTTTGACTGAAACATTACTGGAGTGATTAATCAATACCAACAGTGGTTGTGATTGATTTTCTCTCAAATAATTAATCATCTAATAGTTTTCAGCACTGCTTGTAATTTCAACTCCAAGTTTGTTTCCATCCTTTGCTGGAACCCAGTCAAAGTCACTGTTGTTGATTTCCATATTTGGGACCTCTTCTGACATTCATCTTTTTATTGTGCAGTAGAGCTGAAACAGCTATGATTAATCAACTGGTTGATTAACAGAACATTTAGGGGGCCAATTATGCTTTTCCCTATTGTCAGCCATGCATATATACATAATGTTACAGTGTCACATGTTCATATTAAATATGGCCAAAAGGAGCACCTTGGTAGTCGAGTGGTTACGAATCTTGCGACACATGCCACATGATGGCAAGGGACCTATGCTGCAGTTCGCTCCTCTGTATCCTGTAGGCCTCTGCCACCCACTATCAAAATAAAGACAAAAAGCCCCCAAAAATGTTTAAATAAATGTAGCCAAAGTGTCAAATAATGAGATAAATGTAATTCCTGTAACCAAATAGAACTGGCTTCAGACTGCTCTGAACACTCAGCTTCCAGTGTTTTTTTCTGCTTTCAGCTCAAGCTGATGTCAGCTTGTTACAGATTTCCTGACATGGTCATCCATGCATCAGTTCACCCTGATAATTGCTCTGCTAACATTACAGCATTTTCCCATTGTTTTGGGGTGGGTCATGCCAAGAAATGACGTGAGGTCAAGCTGACACACTGCATGTTTTTCCATTACACAGCATGGCAAAATAAAATAAGTACTTTACCTGTTGCAGATGACCAGGTGTGCTGGTCGTCTGCAACTCTTCATCAAACATCATCATCACTGTGGCTGTTTCTGCTTGTACTATTCCCCCCTGCGTTATTTCTAACTGGCTATACAAATAGCTCCAAATATCTTCATATGTTGTTGTACAAACTGTTTTTTAGTGCTGCTAACAAAACTCAGCGATTTCAGTGAGGAACATGTTTAATTTCCCTTAAAGTCTCCCATTGTTTAGTCATTTTAAAAGCTTTTAATATGAAGCAATAAAGAAGGAAATGTTAGGTTTGTATCAGCAGTAACTTTACAAAACTTGAATACGACTGCCCCTCTGCAATTTTAGGAATGCTGGCCAATCACAACGGAGTGGGCAGTAGTGGGGCTTTAAGGAGACGGGAGCTAAAACTGCCTGTTAAGAGAAAGAGGCGGAACTGAGGGGCTGCATAGTGAAAATAATGATGCAAAGCTACTCTTGTAGAGTCCCAGAATTAATAATATAAAGCTGTCATTTTTCATGTCATTTTTCTAGCAAGTCTGTTTTTTTTATTTTCTTTTTTTAGTTAGTTTTAGTAACAGTAAGCAAGCAAGCTTAGCCAGGGTAGCCTGGTTACCTTGGGTACCCGTAAGTGTTGTTTCCATTATAATGTCAAACGAGAGACCTGCAACACTGACCGAGTGCAATGCTATTATTAAAATATACTTTGTTATGTTTGCTGTGAAATGATAACGCATCTCCCTCTCCACCCTCCTCTTTTGTGACGATCAACCTCTCACTCTGCCTTTAAGGGAAGCTGCTCAGAACAGCTATAAACACATCTGATCTCTGATGTGGTCAGACAGCACGTCGTGAGAACTAGTTCTGAAGGAGAGAAAAATATGGTTAAAAAGTATGACTGATATATTATGTTAGATGACACCAGTAGATCATTAATACTGAGGCATTTTACTGTGGTAGGTGTTGGAGGTGGAGATAGTTTCAACTCCTTTACATACAGTTAGATCATAGATCACCATAAAACAGCTGTCAGCAGGTGTCCTGACTTGTTGCACGAAACATTAATTCATTAATTCAAAGGTGTTTTCTTTTTCCATTTGCAGCACAACTAAACTGTTTCAATAATAATGTTGGCCATTGTTTTGAGGATAAAGGACCAAAATATTATTTTCTTTCTTTGCGCTGCTGTACCAAAATCATACTGCACTGTGACCCCAAAAACCAAGTTACATACCGAACTGTGAATTATGCGTACTGCTACACCCCTACCATTCATCTATCTGCAGGGCGGCAACTGTTTTATAATTATCCATCGTCAAACACGTCACAACAGCTGTAAGGTTTGGTGTTGAGATTTCTTACTTAGTGATCAATTGCTAAAAAACAAGCCCACTGAAATACAGTGAATATGCTGGATTGTCATTGTATTTTAGTGTATGTGTATACTTGTGTCTTAATTGCTTGACAAAGGATGTGTGGTCAGTGCCATTGTATGACTAGACTATAGATTTAGTATAGTCAGAGACTTTGAGAAGCCCTCCATTGCGTTGTGCCCACAGCAAGGTGAGCATGATTGGTAAAAGTTAGCTCTGTGTGTGTGTGGCGTGTCCTGACCTGTCCTGTCTGTGGAGAAGCAGACCTTTTTTTTTTTTAACTGTTCTTTTTCCTGTCTTATCCTCTTCTGCCCTTTTTTCCTTTTTGAGTGTTTTTCTTTTTTTTTAAGGCTAGAGAAGGATGAGCAGGAGGAAGGGGGCAGGCAGGATGGCAAGCGTTAGGTAACAGGCCTAATGTACTGTGTAACAATTTCACACACTCCCTCTCACTCACACACACACACACACACACACACCAACTCACGCACAGCTCTCTAACATGCAGCATCTCCTCTCTGCTTCTCAAAGATACACATACGCACGTTCACATTTGATTTCATTTGGGTGAATAATGTGACAAAGGCTGCGTTTCTGCTCGACTTGTCTTCGGGCCCTCTGGTTGTCTTCTGCTGCATTCTCAGTAGTGTGAATCTGCAGCCAGCTGGCCTCAAAAGGGGAATAACACAGTCAAGACTGTGTGTGTGTTTGTGTGTGTGTTAGGCTTGTGCGATATGGCCTTAAACAATAAACTGCAATAAAATAATTAATTTGTATTTATACAGCTAGCTCCTGTATTTTAGTCAGTGTAATAGATGCTAGATTCACAGATTGTTTTTTTTAGAGGCTTGAGTCCAGCTGATGAATACCAAACTTTAAAGTACCTTCAGTCCAGTACAGATCTTAATGAATAAAGTGTGTCCAGCTGGTGATTATCAAGCTAACTTCAGCCTTCTGTTTGACTGGCTGCTTGTTTGGTAACTTTTTCTACTCTCATTCCCAAACGACTGCGACCGACTGTTGGCCTCTACTCTTACAAACTCGTCAAAACCTGGAATGTTTACGGACTCTGCAATGTGCTGCTCTGATTTATTATCCAAACAACAGACAATATCACAATCGATCAATCAATCGTCACCTGAGCAGAATTAGATCCTGATGCGACTTGTTTGACTTGTCGTAGTTATTAAATAATCCAAGTTCCAAAGTTCAAAGTCAACTTTATTGTCAATCCTGCTACATGTACAGGACTGTGTGTGTGTGTGTGTGTGTGTGTGTGTGTGTGTGTGTGTGTGTGTGTGTGTGTGTGTTGGGGTAAACCAACCAATTTAGTTTTGGGAGGGGGGGACTAGTTCCTGTGTTGGCAGAGGGGTCAGAATTTGTTGGGGTCAAGTTTTCATGGCGGGGTCCAGAGGGGGGAGGTAGGGGAGAGAGTTCAACTTCTTCACAGCCTGGTGGATGAAGCTGTACTCCAGTCTTGAGGTGCGAGCCCGAAGGCTGCAGAATCTCCTCCCAGGTGACAAGAGACTGAAGAAGCTGTGTGAGGGGTGGGTGGGGTCACGTGCAATGCTGAGTGCTTTCCAGGCCAGGTGCTGGCTGTAGATGTCCAGAAGAGAGGGGATTGAGGCACCAATGGTCTTCCCCGCTGCATTCACTATGTGCTGGAGGATTCTCTTGTTGGAGGAGGTGCAGCTTCCAAACCATACAGTGATGCAACTGCTCAGAATGCTCTCAATGGTGCCATGGTAGAAGGGGGATATGATCGGTGCCGGGGCTCTGGCTTTCCTCAGTTTGCGGAGGAAATAGAGGCGTTGCTGAGCTTTCTTGGCCAGTGATGTGATGTTGTTGGTCCGGAGACGTTCTCTCTTATGTGCACACCCAGAAACCTTGTGCTGCTCACCCTCTCCACAGCAGCACCGTTGATGGACAGAGGATGGTGCTGGGTGTGTGCTCTCCGAAAGTTGACAATGATCTCCTTTGTCTTCTCCACATTTAGAGAGATTATTATCGCTGCACCACGTGGTCAGTTGGCTCACCTTCGTCCTGTAGCTTGTCTCATTGTTAGCGATGAGACCCACTACAGTCGTATCATCCGCAAACTTTATGAAGAAGTTGGAGCTGTGCTTAGGTGTGCAATCATGGGTCAGCAGGGTGAAGAGCAGGGGTCTCAGTACACATCCCTGAGGGGCCCCTGTGTTCAGGGTGATGTTGCTGGATGTGTTGTTGCCAACCCAAACTGCCTGTGGTCTACCAGTAAGAAAGTCGAGTAACCAGTTGCACAGAGAAGTGTTAAGGCCAAGACTGTCCAGTTTCTGGATTAGCTGCCGGGGGATAATTGTGTTGAAAGCTGAGCTGAAGACTATGAACAGCATTCTCATATATGAGTCCTTCCTGTCCAGGTGCATGAGGGCTGAATGGATGGCAGTAGAGACTGCATCATTGGGGGACCGGTTGGCCCGGTATGCAAACTGGAAGGGGTCCAGGAAGGGAGGGAGGAGGGATTTAATATACTGCATGACTATCCGTTCAAAGCACTTCATCATAATGGGAGTCAGTGCAACAGGACGGTAGTCACTGAAACTGGATGGAGGTGGCTTCTATGGCACAGGTATAACTGTGGTGGGTTTGAAGCATGTAGGCACAACAACCTGGCTCAGGGAGGTGTTAAAGATATCTGTGAGGACGTCTTTGAGCTCTTGTGGTGGTGTCTTCTGTGCAGGTGTGGGGTTGTCTGCTTCAAAGCATGCAAATATGTTATTGAGACCATTTAGCAGAGAGATGTTGTTATCACAGGTCTGTGGTGGGCGGTTTGTAGTCCGTAATGGTCTGAATCCCCTTCTACAGACTCCTTGTGTCTCTGCTGTCTCTGAAGTTATTGACTACCTTCCTTGTGAATTGTTTTTTGGCTTTCCTGTTGCCGTGGAACAGGTTTGCCCTGGCTGTTCTCAGTTCTGCATCTTCTCCGGCTCTGAAGGCAACATTCAGTAGCTTGTAGACCTCCCCTGTCAACCATGGTTTCTCAGTGATGGTCCCGGTTTCAGTTACATCATCCATGCGTTTGGTGATGTAAGCCGTCACTGTCTGAGTATATTCATCCATGTTGGTGTGATTGTTGTAGGTGGCTGCCTGCTTAAACACATCCCAGTCTGTGGTGGCAAAGCAGTCTTGAAGTGCTGAGGAGGCACCTTCTGGCCACACTCGTGCCTGCCTCTGAACAGGTATGGTAACTTTCACCTGTGGTTTGTATGCTGGCCTTAGCATAACAGTAATGTGGTCAGAGAGGCAGAGGTGAGGGAGGGCTATGGCTTTGTATGCTCCTCTGTGAGTTGTGTAAACCAGGTCCAGAGTGTTGTTTTCCTTTGTTGGAAAGTCAATGTGTTGGTGCATTCTTGGAAACACTGTCTTAAGGTCTGCATGATTGAAATACCCAGCCAGGATCAGAAATGCATCTGGATGGGCAGTCGGTTGCTCATTGACGGCCCATGACAGTTGTACAGTTCACTGAGTGCCCCATTCCTGTTGCTATGGTTACAGCTGGGGGGATGTAAACAGCAACTAACAAGATGGCTGTAAATTCCCTCAGCAGGTAGAAAGGCTGACACTTGATGATCATAAACTCTGTCAGGGGTGAACAATGTCTGCATGACACAGCGTTTCTTACCGTCCTCAACCCGGAGCCGGATGTGTCCATTTTATTTTCCAGGAAGCGTACGTTGGCGAGGGTGATGGTTGGAATAGCCGGCTTGTATGGGCTAGCTGCTAGCCTAGCCTGGATACCGCCGCGCTTACCCCTCTTCTGCTTCCTCTCTCGCCGTCTGCTGCGCCTCCTCTGCGGGTAGAGTGTAGCAGTTGTAGGCCATTGAAGTAACCCATGTCTCGGGAGTTCTTCTGCGTGTATAATGTTTAATTTACAAAATTCCGATCTGCCAATGTCTAGTAAATCCCTTCGGTTGTATATGCACCTTGTAGATGAACAAGATGAACAAAATAAATTTGTCAAAACCGTTGTTTTAGGACAGAGAAGGGCTGCTGCATCTAGACGCACCGCCTGCATTTAAAATATTTTTTTTTTTAAAGTATATCGAACATCGAGCTCCGACTTGTTCTCTCTGAACATTCACATTATCATACAAGCCGTTCCATTTTTGAAACGGAGTCACTGTTTGGTCAATTATGAAATAATGGGCAAAATTCTCTGTTTCCAGATTCTAAATATAAATGTTTGGGATGTGGACAACTGGCCATGTTAAAACATTTGAGGACATCACCTTGCATGGGCTTTGGAAGCGATGAACATTTTTCACTTTTTTACTCACATTTTATAGTTCCAACAACTAATCAATTAATCATGGAAAAATAAACAACTAAAAACCTTGTATTTACTTTCAGTGTGTTGCAGCTGTTCAGTCATAACCTAAATATGTCAACACTTTACAATACCATAAATCTCACGATTGGATAAATTTAGAACACATTAAGATTTATTATTGTCTGTCATGAACAAAGCAGTATGGTCCTACACACCTCCTGGCTTGCGTGCATGTGCTGTTTGTGCTTGTGAGACCGTTAAAATTCACAACTCTATGCTGTCATCATGGACAGCACAGCTTGTTGTCAGAGGCGGCCGTGTGTTGCCAAGGCTCTTAGTTGGAGAAAGGTCGCTCCATTGAAGTCTTATTGGTCTCCATAGCAATGATGGTGGTTCCAGCCCACATCTACCAATTCTCAATGGAACTGATGTTCAATTGGCCGAGCTCACTGCCGTCATTAAGATGGTGTGTATTATGTGGGGTCTTTTTTTTTTTTTTTTTTTTTGGTTCATCAAAGGTGTAAGCTGGATGCAACACAAGCTTTAATAACATGAACTGTGCAATGGGGTTGGGCAATATGGACGCAGTTCTCTACCATGGTATGTTAACATTACATCCAGATAGTATATGTTGTGATATAGCACCATTTCTGGGAAATCCATTTAACAATTGTTAATGGACAAAAAATACTAAACAGAAATGTCAGACCTGGCTAATCAAAGTATTTTGTCACATTAAAGCAAGAAGTATATCATATATTGTCTTAAAGCAGTCCTTCTTTTTGAGTAATAATACAGTGGTATCTAACCTGGGCATCAGGACCTCTTCAAAGGCTTCCAAGATAAATCTGAGTAATTACTAGAGGATTAAAAATATTTTTATGAACGTGCTGCTCCAAATAATTGTTTAGTTTTTTTAGGTTTTTTTTTTACATTTTTTGGGAAGGAAAAATCACTCTATTGTACTGAAAGAGTTAGCAGGTTGAAAGAAAAAATAAATAAAAATGTTAATAAACAAGTAATCTCATGCCATTTTTCAGGCAGAAATACTCCAATAGTTTCTTGATGCTTTTCAGTTTTCCCCTAGAATGTTTTTTTTGAGGACTGGTGGTACATACCAAAGACAGTATAGTCGATGGTCTGTATTTTATATTTGTGTTCACATTTTTGTTTGTTCGTTATATTCAAGACCTAACGTGATCAAAAGGAGAGGTTGACTTAATAAGCTGCATGTATTGCATACAACTAAGCAGTGTAACCTCTGACCTTTGCAAAACATTGGCACGTCATCAACACAGTGTGCATGATTCATCGCTGCTGCACTTTATCTTCCGAGGCCCGGAGAAAAATTTCAACATGGCATCATGATATGGACATTTTGCCAAGTGCTCTTCTTGCAGCCTGTTCCTGAGGTCTGTTTTCACCTACCGAAAGTGAATATTTGTCTTAATATTAAGGATCAGCTGCTATCAAAAGCAATCAGGAGATGTGAGTTGTAGCCTGGTATCCCGTTCATGGTGGAGAAGTCACGTTCACATTTCACACTCCCCACAGGAATGGTGAGCGCTCATGCAGGGATAGAGCTGACCAACGTCATCATACTATGATGCAAGCTCCCTCATGATGGCTAACTGAGTTGAGTCCTGCAATAAGAAAAAGCAGAAGACGATGAGCATAAATATGATACTGGATAATGAGAAACCTGGTTGTTTAAAATGTCTCTTACCTGCAGCATGCCAGTCAGAAAATGTTCTTTAAACAAAAGAATGGCAGTTTGTTTTACCTTCACAGTCAGCTCACAGATGTGCGGTGTTTTGGCTGCTGCTGCTCTATTGGCACTCCTTCCAAACTACAGGTGAAGTTGCTGCAGGTGCTCTCTGAAGGTCTTCATGTACAGTGTTGTTTCTGAAGTGTTTTTACAGATCGGGGTCAAATGGGGATGCAGCACAGTGCATTGTAACGATCCATGGCATGATGTCACAGTTGTTTTTCAACTCCATTTTGGCGTCCTATAAAAAAAAAGACAAGTGAATAGGAAAAATAAAGTTAAATTGTGCAAACACAATAAATTAAAGTGCAATAAATATATAAAGTACTTTGGTGTGGCGAAAGATGCAGTAAATTTGTCTGTCATCACTGCTGCACCATCTGTCCCAAGATCAAATATCTTATCCTGGGGAATGCGCTTCTGATCTATGATGTCATGGATGGCAGTTGTGATTGTGTTGGCCTTCCGATCAGGCAGTGGAACTAAGTCCAATAAGACAAATAAAGAGCTCCCTCTTCATAGCGGTATCTGATTCACACTGAATAGCTTAATCTTTTAATATTAGTGAATCCATGTTTGTTTTTTTTTGTTTTTTTTTGTCATATTATTATTATTATTGTCAAAATACATCTCTTTACTGAATTAATAACAGCAATGCTGTCCTCATCAAGTTCAAGCTCAACAGCATGAGAATGTAACCAAACCAAACTTAACCAAAGTTGCATGGGCATGAAAGGTGGTCTGACCCCATATGGGCATTAAGGACATCTTCCTTGGATGTCTCAGAGGGGGACATTAATGAAAACCCTCTGGGATGGTCCTCTTTTAACCGACTGCTTGTGCTGACGACATATGCCACAGAACATTCCTACATATCATGAAGATTATGGGTTAAGAAAGACAATCTATTTTTGATATTTTCATCATACTAAAAAATAAACTCAATTACAACAAAATTGTAAGCCAAATATATTTCCATTTATGTTAAAATAATGTGCGATCAACCAATTGGACCATGTGCAGTCTGGTATAACCACAGGCTATATTTGGGCTTTTTTCAACCTCGCTGGGTCCCAGCCAGATTTTCGATGTTGGTCTTTATTTGACTAGTTCAGCTTCAGTTGGATCGGTGTCAATGATGCTTGAGCCAACTTTGCTTCCCCTCTTACGTCTCCCGCTTCTGCTCCCCCCACCGGTTGGTATCTTTGGCTCCGGAGTTTTGGGGAAAAATGTGTTTTTTAGGCGGCGTCATGCTCATATTAGCTAACCTGTATCCCATATGCTCGCGCTCTCAGTCCACAGCAATTTAATGGGACTGCTTTTCAGAAGCTTACCGGTGGCTACTGGGGTGCACAGGTATGTTTTTGTTGAACGGCTGACCCAGGGAAATTAATCTTGTGCAGGTTCCACCATATGAGAGGATCACTCTCACTGTCTGCTGGCAGGCACTGTAAGTAGCTGTTAAGCTCAGCTTCAGTCATCTCTCTTTCAGATTGTCCCATCTTGTCAGTTGCTGCCCTCTTGAAAAAGCTTCCAAGAGTCTGTTTTAGTCTCTTTGCATAATTTGCTGCTGATTTTGAAGCTTGTTAAGGTGTTTCAGAGGCGGATGTGCTAATCTGCTCCTGCTTTCATGATTTGGATCTCTTCTATGGCTATCTGCTTAGCGTTGTTCAAGCATAGTTGCCAAGACTCATCAGTTCCTCAACATCTTGGTCTTCATACTTGCTGTTCAAGTACTCAGTATTGAGTTATTCATTGTCTTTGTGAGGCCGGTGTCTCCTTCACTCTTAGTATGTCACTTTTAAACAACTGAAGTACAAGCTTAAAGCATGAGACCGTAACATAATCCTCATCAGGCAGACCATCTGTGCATTCCACAAGACGAACGAGGGCCTTTCTCTCAGCCTCAATAACTTTAATGTCTTGACTTGTCAGCAGCCGAGACCTGTGTGGTGGCCTTTTCTTGTTCCAACAGCCGCTGGACGGTCTTTTGTCTTGGTCCCCATCTCGTTGGTGATTAATTAAAAGTTTGTGTTTTTATGCAAGTGGCCGGGGGTCTCGTGAGTCTCTCAAGGTTGGTCTTTCTCTTTCTTTCAATGTGTCAACATTGACTTCATAGATACCTAATTGTAGACTAGGCCATGGTATTTTTAATCTTATATAAGCCTATCTGAATGATGTACAGCTGTGATATTTGTATAACATCCTTGTGAAACTAATGATAGAATTACATAGTTCAGGTCTTCTATCTGACTCACTCATGTTTGATTGGGGGGGATCTGTTGTACCTCAAAGCAACAGGGATGCTATTTGCTACTTTAACATCTCCATGAATATTTCATAGGAAGGCATAAGGGAAAAATGCCAATAGCAATGTGAAGACGATGGTCGAAGCATGACAGTCCAGTGCAGTAGCTTTGATAACATTGTCACATGTAACCATTTGCTATGTTTTGCTCCTGTGTGGTCCTCAGGAAAGCTTCCATTTGCTGTTAATTCAGTGCACTCAGGTTTAGACGGGGCTCTGTAGTTCTGCTTGACCAGAAGTCTGTGGTAAAAGTGTTGTAGTCTGCAGTAGACAGTGAGGCTGCTACCCTACCATGTCATACATGTCTTCATTCATGGGAGTGCTGTCTTTTAAAAAATATTCCCTTTTACGGATCCTCTATGTAGGGTCCAGCCTTTTAATAAGCTGTTGGAAGCCTTCTTTCTCAATTGTTTGGATTAGCATCATATCTGTAGCCAAACAAAACGTGACAGCTTAAGTTATATCATTCCAGCATTTGCCTTTTCTGTCATACAGAGTGTAACTTGTCCAAGTTTCAGCGATGCTATGATGTATTTTGGCTGGTTGGCATTGAACTCACAGTAGTTGAGTTTTACTCGCTGGATCTTTGTTCTCTAATTTGCATCGGGTGCTTCTTCTTGAGGTGGTTTTTTGTACATCTGCTTTTTGTAACCAAACCACTTCCACTCTCCTGAGGGTGCTCCCCTTTTTTGCAAATAACCATTAACCTGTGGATCCACATTCAGCCATACTTGTTTGTTGTTGGAGTGCTTAAGTTAGACACATAATGTAATTATGTCAACAGTCAGAATATTGCCATCATCACAATATGATTTTTTACCACATAAAAAATTATACCAGTATTAACGTGGATGATACACTATGGCACACCCCTGCAACACAGGTGATAAATCAGTTGAAAGTAATTGAAAGGCAGCCCCTCTCATGTCTACACTCAGACTATAATGTAGACACAAACAGACATTACCTCATTTTAAGTGGTCACAAGCCAAAAAGAGTGGGGAACCACTGATCTAGTTTATATTGCAAAATTCACTTTGTCTTATGGTGTGAACAGCTATATCACCCACCCCACTGGTTGCTGGGTGTGATCCCTGTGACCCTTAGACAAAATACCTGCTGGAGTACCAATGCAAAGGCATTTTTTGTTGCTTTCCTTTTGGAAGAGTTGTCTCCCTATAGAGAATTGTCTCCCATTGTGTGAAACAGGAACAGGTTTCTTCCTTTTTAAGTGTCAGTTGACAATGGTCAATGTGGGAATGTGGAGTGTGCAGAAGCAACCTGTTTGGGGGTTGTCCTTTTACTACGCAAGATAGAAAAGAAATGGTGGAAGAATGTATGATGTCCAGTTTTCCACACTCTTAGCATGTGCTCAGTCTTGTACTTTCAGCTTGACACACAGTTGAGTCATTTCCACACATGAACTCGTACAAGAGCACAACACACAAGTGCATCATCTCTGAAAGGCATTGTGCTGAGTCACATCGCCTGTACAGCTTCACATCTGTGTGTGTGTGTGTGTGTGCGTGTGCGTGTTATACACTCAGAATGGTAAGGCTTGTGCTGACCTGCCATGACCACATCTTCTCTGTGTGACACTGCCTCATAAGACTTATATAAGGCTATGAGACTTCACACACCCCGATACACACATGCGCAAAAGATAACATTTTAGCTTCATACCAAGCTGCTTCTAGTTTACTGTTGTAAAGACTGGGCTTTGATCCAGATGGCTATGATGCCATGTTTTTGAGGTGTGTGTGTGTGTTCATGTGCACACTGCGAGTTAAACTACCTCACATGCTGATGTGGGTTAAGCCTGAGCATTACACCCCCTGTAGGTGCTGTAATCTGTGTCACCTGTTGATGAAGGTTAACCTCACACATTATATCACCAGTGTGTGTGTGTGTGTATGTGTGTGTGTGTGTGTACGTGTGTACACAGATGATGGAAGATGCACTCACTTGCCTCTGCTAGACATTACACCACAGACCCAATTCTATGTTTAGGATTAACCTCATTATAGTCGAGTCATGGGTGTTTTCAGTGAGTGCTGGAGCGAGGGAATGTTGGAAGACTGTGAACACAATGTATGAGAATTATATTTATTTTTTATTTTAGTTTTTTTTTTAAATTAGTTTTTACTCTTGATTTTGAGACATGTTTTGCACTACACTAAGAGATGCTTGTAAAGTTTTGATATTCATATCAACTTGGAAAAGCCACTTAATGCTCTGTCATGTAAACAGTTTCTGAGAAATGAGTGGCGCGACATGCCCTTATCTGACATATGGCGGTATTGATTTAATAAGTCATTGTATTGTTTTTACATAACATCACTGTGCTGAAAATGCAGGTATTTATATATCATGTTTGGTGTTAAGCAGTGACAGAGAAATTTCACAAAATGTCCCGAGTATGTCATAACCGATGGCCAAGGCTAGAAGTGTAACGGTACATAAAATTCATCGTTCAGTTGACACACTCAGTTTTAGGGTCATGGTTCGGTACAATTTATATACAGCAAGAAAAAAAGGTACATCATGATATTCTGGTCCTTTTTTTTATTTTGAAAACTATAAACATCCAACAATTGGCCAAAAGTATCACTGAAACAGTATTGCTGTTCTGCCTCAATTAACCCCCCCCCCCAAAAAAAACAAAGCACTTTATGTTGAAAGGAGTTGCTGATTTATGGTCTAACTGTATATAAAGTAGTTGAACACTTTACAAATACAGCCATGTTTGTTGAGATGTATACAGTATTTCTGAGAAAAAAATCTCCTTGAATAAAGTTTTAGAGTATGAAAACATAATATTATAACAGGCTGCTATACATACAGTATGTAGTGCCACACTGAACATGCAAAAAGGCCCACTGATGTGTGTTTTCCATTTAGCACATCAGTTTTCAATAGGTTCTTAGAAATGTCTACTGTGTGTGTGTGTGTGTGTGTGTGTGTGTGTGTGTGTGATTTAAAGACAACATTTCAGTTGGAGGAGACATAACAGTTTAAAAAAATAAAAAATGTCCCATACTCTGGCTTCACACTAAAGTATAAAGAAACATTCTTATACCATTAATTTACTCATCCAGTATGTGCCTAATTTGATATTTTACATTACATATCTGTAGCTAAAGGAAAATGGTCAAATCTAAAGGGAACTTCACTGTTTGTATTATTTATGCAATGAATAAATCTCTAAAACTATGGCAAAAAAGTTATTTTCATGTTGTGGCTGCTGGGCTGTGGGAAAAGAATGCTACATTGAACACTGAACATTGTGTGGCTCCTAACAAGTTTTTAAAGCTGAAAGCAAACGCTTGAAAACGGGGGGGAAATATTGAATTAGGGCTGGGCGATTTATCGAGTTTTTAAAATGTATCGATACATTTTCAAACACGGTATAGAACGTGGTGTTATCGTTTATATCGATATAGTTTATTCACACGCTTTACAGCAATATTTGTATCATTTGGATACATCTTTTATGTGGATTACATTGTTAAAATACTGAGTTGAGTTGTGACAACTCTCTACCTCTGTCTCTGTGTCTGCACTCAGCTTCGCCCCGCTGAGACAGAGGAGAGGAACAGCTAACGTTAGCCTCTGCTACAGTTTGCTGTCACTTCTCGTCACGTCGCTCTCCTCTGCTCTCAGAGAGTCTGATCAATGCGGGAATACAACTACTTTTTTCCGCCTCACTGTTCTGTATAAAAGGTCCGGACACTGAATGGGGGGACAGAGTTGCTCCGTTAGTAAGCGGGTACAGGACGCTGTTGTGTTAGCTGTGGTCGATCGAGGTAGAGAGTGAATGAAGTGAGGGAGCGGTGACAGTAAGAAAGCTGGTGAATCAGACCAATAACAGGTTATTTTCTGATTGTTTCACAGCGGTTACGTTCAACAGCACAAATAAACTTCCCCACACACAACCACTCCACCCTGCAACTCAGCCTCAAACCTCTGAATCTGAAACACTGGCGTGCTGTTTAAAAACACAGCAGCAGCTTTATGCTGATTTGCTTGGTTAAGTTTTAAAAAATTAAAGTCTTAATGAGGGTTCTTCTTTATGCCTGTGATGATGATCTCAGTATTAAAGAGCTGTATGTTTCACCTCGGGTGGAGCTGAGTCCGAGACAGTGAACCAGGTGAAAACTAGAAATGACAACTACAGTAGTTCTGTTACTGTGTGCAATAAAAGTAATTTAACTTATTCAATTAAAATGTGTGGCCACTATGCTATAACGCTTTGGGGGAAGCCCTATGTACTCTATATACCGTCTATCGCCATTCAGCTAAAAAATATTGAGATATGACTTTTGGTGCATATCGCCCAGCCCCTAAATTGAATGAAGGAATAATTGGGGTTCAAGTGCAGACAGCAACACCAAATTGCCAGTAGCTTATTGGTGAGGAACTGGTACCAATTAAAAGCAGGTACCTCCACCGCTGAAATGTTTTGTTGAAGATGGGTGTTACATTTATGTGTAATGTAGTTTTGTTGCCGTCAGCCACCGGTATTCCTTGCATTTGGTGTAATGTACAGTAAGTGGTCAAGACTCCTCTGCTGGGCACCAGCTGCCCTGGCATGGTGCTGTGTTGAGGTCACTGTCTTGTGATCGAAAGGGCTATGTGACACTTCATCACATTGCAGCAGGCCCTCTCAGTAGCGTGTGAGAGTGGGCGTGCTTGAGTATGTGCGTGCATCTGTGTGTGTGTGTGAACCCAGATCTTTTGATGGAAAATTCCAGAGTCATAGAAGCTAGTGCAAAGCAGACCGAACACCCTGAGGCTGCTAAAGGTACACACTCTCAGTCACAGCACATTTACTGTACCTTGGCCGGAGCTAAAGCTGGAAAGCCAACCTTTGCACAGCGTATCAGTTATCACTACCTCTGGTCTAGCTAGGTCTACGTCTGTTACAATGACTAAGTCGTGCATACTTACTGTAAATGTTGAGCAATTTCCTTTACCTATTGTCATCCATTCTCTAACTGACCAGTGTGTAATATCTGAAATGTGTGATTTGTCAGTTCATTCTTGTCTTGTCTTCTAGTCACCAAGAAGTCTCCCTGGCACAAAATTTTACATTCGATCACTAAGCTTCTGTACTACTGTGATTTTTAGCCCAGTTCCCAAATTTTTTCAGCCCGTATGCACAGAAGGAGAAAGAAGGACTCGCTGTCAAAATTAACATATTGTGTACGTGTATATGTCTGCATATGTGAGAGTGGGTGTGTGTGTGATGCAGATGTCCTGTTGTTACCCTCCAGAAGATGTGGAGGGGAGCTATTACATCAACAAATCTGGACGGCCGCCAATGCCAAGAATAAATTCCTTGAGCTTAAAATATCACATAGACACACACATTCCAAACAGATAGATACATACATACATACAAGGCTAGAGTAATACTTTGGACTTTAAGTGCCTTAAAGATGAGCCTTTTCTGCTAAATGTGATTACAGAGAATAGAGTGCGATCTTTTTAATGGCAAAAATGGCATCATGGAGCCATCGAAAGTGTAAAAACATCCACGTCTTTGCAAATGATTTACACAGAGGGAAAACATGAACTCTACCCATACATGTTTTCCACAATCGCACAATGTCCTTGAAGGGGAAGCTACACACAATGATACACACACACACACTGATCTGGTTTA
Organism: Scomber japonicus; assembly: GCF_027409825.1. Lineage (NCBI taxonomy): Eukaryota > Metazoa > Chordata > Actinopteri > Scombriformes > Scombridae > Scomber > Scomber japonicus. Next base: position 10,474,137 of record NC_070583.1, read on the forward strand.
ATGCCACCGTTGGATGTAGCGCCGTGCTCCCTCTCCCTCTGGAGCCCCCTCTTCGCTCTCCTTCACTTCCCTTTCCTGTCGGCAACAGGAAGTCAGCCTTGTCGGGGCTTCGGACGGCCTCATCATCTTCTTCATGTCTGTTCTCAGGAAAAAGGGGGGCTCGGGATGGCACAACAACACAATTTGACAGATGAGGTTGTGTGTGTGTGTGCAAATGAAAAGCATGTGTCCTGCATTAACACACAAACACACAGACACACACACACACTCAAACAGACTGCTCTCTCTCATCTATTTTTGGCAGAAGCCGTGTTTTTGGGCAGCCCCATTAGCTGCGCTTGATTAAGTCATTAAAGACTTCCACCCATTCCTAAGTGGCAGAGCAAAGCTCCTGTCACACATCATCACTGTCCACACTGCTAGAGCCATTGTCGAGGGCTAAGCGGTTACGCAAGAGTCGTGCTCGCAGTCAAAGGTCACAGCTCAGGGTCAGGCTACCCAAACAAGCTGGAATGCAGTAGAAAGCGCTGCGTTTGACAACACTTAGTTCGGCTATTCATCATCGTAAGACGCGCCATTATCTCCTCGTAGCATTTTTTTTCTTTTCTTTTCCTGCTAGTGTCGCAGCTGGTGGCAGATGATTGTGTTTATTTTTTCTGTTTTTTCTGTTTTTGTTAATGTTGGATTGAGTCTGTCTGGCTCACGCCCTCTCCCCTCAGCTCTTTCACTGCTTATTTTGTCAGCTCTTCGCTCTTCTGTGGTTATTGTGTCATCACAGCAATATTTGCGAGAGCACTGTGAACATGCGCTGGAATTGCCTGTAATTTAAATGTCATCTTAAAAAAAAAAAAGAAGCATGAAATGTGAATATATTGTCTGGTAAACACATTGCACGGTTTAACACAACTTTTCCCTTGTCTTTGTCTCCTCGCTCTCCTTCTGTCTTCCTCCTTCCTCCTCACCCCTCTCTCTTCTCCACTGCTTCACCCACTCTCTCTCTATCTCTCTTATCCTCTTGTCTTTCACTATCACCTCCTCTCCTTCTGTCCCTTTTTGTTTCTCTTCGTCTCTCGGTCTTCAGGTGGCTATAAAAATAGTGGATAAGACCCAGCTGGATGATGAGAACCTGAAAAAGATCTTCAGAGAGGTGCAAATCATGAAGTTGCTGAAGCACCCCCACATCATCCGCCTCTTCCAGGTACACGCTCACGCTCACCCACAGAGCTGATAACGCACTCAGATCTTACACCTGACACCCATGGGCCCAAATAGATAAAGGACAAACAGAATGTGTGTTTGTTCAGCAGGATCTGATGTTATCTGGGTTTTAAAAAAAATACTGTACCATGATGATGATGATGATGATGATAGGTATCAAATTATAAAATATACTCTTTATTTTGCTACTTAATTTAACCACAAAATGCTATCGGTAATATTTGAACAGAAATTCTCATACACATATTCTGTACATTGAACACAACACTGAACAAATGCCTGTTTTCACTCTGTTTAAAATCTTTGTTTGTATGGCAAACAGTGCTTACTCATGCTGTTGTATAACAGGTGAACCACCTATAACTGAGTGCCGGCCTGTCAGCTCCAGCTTATATTTTCATTTGTTTGTGTCTTTAGGTGATGGAGACAGAGAGGATGATCTACCTGGTTACAGAATACGCTAGCGGTGGAGAGATATTCGGTAAGGGAGTAAGCCCAATGTACCCCTCTGCTTCTGCTTTTATATTTTCTTTTTTTTTTTCCACTGGTGTCAAAATACACAAATTATGACCATAAAAACCCTAAAAGACTGAAAATGTTGCTAAAGTAATCCTCTGTTTTTGTTTCTGTCTATCATGCCTCTTCATTAATGAATGTGAATGTGTTGTACTGAAAAACCGCTTAGGTGCTTGTTTTGCTATACATGATTAATGTAGGGATATAAGAGGCCAAAGTAGAAGACTTGACTTACTGTGTATTCACATAGTAAGATTTTTGGAAAGAGCAGAAAGGGCTTCTTATTCAGTACACACTGATGTTTGGCATGTACACAGCAGAAACACTACACTTGGAATATTATAAATCTTTTTTTATAATTCTTTTTTTGGTATTTTTACCAAGTGGTAGACAGGAAACGGGGAGGGATGGGTGTGATATGCAACAAAGGTCACTTGCGGTTATGTGGCAGGCACACTGACCATTCCGCTGCCTGGGTGTACCTTAATTCTTTAAACTATGTGTGTCTGCAGACCACCTGGTTGCTCATGGGCGTATGGCAGAAAAGGACGCCAGGAAGAAGTTCAAGCAGATCGTGGCAGCTGTCCATTTCTGTCACTGCCGCAACATCGTCCACAGAGACCTGAAGGCTGAGAATCTGTTGCTGGACCACAACCTGAACATCAAAATCGCAGGTGTGTGTGTTTGCACTTAAGAATGTAGGGATGGGTAACATCATTAAGCAGTTTTGGGCTGTCTTGGTGTGAGTGGGTGCAGGCAAGTGCCAACAGGTTGCCTTCGAAGCATTTTTGCTGGGCTGATTGAATTCACTTTATCGAGGAAAGTGACGAGACTGAATACACTTCTCCTCTCTTTCTCCCGCCAGACTTTGGCTTCAGTAACCTGTTTTCTCGAGGCCAGCTGTTAAAGACATGGTGTGGCAGCCCTCCCTACGCAGCACCAGAGCTATTTGAGGGCAAAGAATATGACGGACCTAAAGTAGATATATGGGTAAGTAGACGTTTAGGAATGCATAAGTCCATGTGAGAGTGAGATGACATTTGGTTAAACTCAGAGGTGAATTTTTGGTGAGGAATCTACTGTATAACCTCTATCACAAAAACTTTTCATATTCAAAATAAATTACATTTGTAACATTTGACGACTCACACATCATTTTTTTTTTGTCTTATTATATTGTCTTGCTGTAGTCATTAGCTGATTAATTAATATACTAGTGGCCGCAAAATCAATCCAAGACAATTTAGAAGATCAGTTGTCAGTTATTTCTAATATAACACAAATAATGTACTACACCTTTTAGATAACTAAGCATTTGCTTGCCTTTTCTCCAGTTCATATCATTGAAAATAATGGTTTGAGCTTGATTGCTACTATTTTTAACATTTTTCATAGTCATAGTTATTCGTCATGGTTGTTGGAAATTGAGGTTTACCACAGTTATGACTTTTTGACTGTTTTTTTTTTTAAACAAAATAATGAATTGCAAAATTAATAATCAAAATAATAGTTGATTTCAAATATGTAAGCAATAGTAAGTGAGTCACCGCTTCCCATTTGTGGTTTTGAAGTTTGTTTCTTGTCATCTTCTCTTTGTTCAGAGCTTAGGTGTGGTGTTATACGTGTTGGTGTGTGGCGCTCTACCTTTTGACGGCAGCACTCTACAGAATTTGCGGGCACGTGTCTTAAGTGGCAAGTTCCGCATCCCCTTCTTCATGTCCACAGGTAGGTCAACATTTTTTTCCCTCAGACCAAACCCTAACCAGGGCGATGTCTTTGTCTGTGTTTCTATCTAGAGCCAAAAACAGCAAAATGGTTTTACACCCAAAAATGAATCATATTGATCAACCACTTACTTACAGCACTTACTACAGGGTTCATTAGTGGCTTTGGTCATGGAAAATGATCAAAATATTCATACAATCCATAGAGAATGGCAAATTCTGAAGCAGAAGATAGACAGCGGAGATGTGGGTCATACTGCAGGGGTGGGTTGAGATTTTTGTGTGGGTGTTTGTTTATGCTGTGTAGCATTAAAACACATCATGATTTAAATCCCTCGAAACCAACACTGTTCTTAGCATCTCATGTGAGGATGTTATGTTTTTATGTTACTGCAGACTGCGAGTACCTGATCAGACACATGTTAGTGCTGGAACCCAGCAGACGGTTGACCATGGAGCAGATCTGTAAAAACAAGTGGATTAGACAAGGAGACCCAGACCCAGACTTTGACAGGGTGAGACATCTGGATCATTTTCAGTAGGCAGTTATGTAATGAACATTTACCTGAAGCAAAATAATCTTTCACCTGTCTAATTGTTGAGTAACTGTATTTCTCCTGTGTGTGTTTTTGCTACAGTTAGTATAATATGACACTCTTGGCCGCCTCGGTGTGTGCCAGCTTGTAGAAGTTAGACATTTGACATTTTGCACTTCCTGCTGACACCACAGTTTGCCATCAACACCAATCCTCTTCTGTCCATCTCTCCTCCCTTCTTTTCTTTTCCTTTACCTTGCACCAGTTGATAGCAGAGTGTGAGCAGGTTAAGACCGAAAGAGACACGGAGCTCATCAACGAGCAGGTGCTGATGGCCATGTCTGAGATGGGTATGGACCGAGAGCGCACACTTCAGGTACGCCAAATCCCGTAATGTGACACTTAGCATGCAGGGAATACTAACCAAGAATTCCGAAAAAATACCCCCCCCCCCATTAAAATGAACGGGAGGAATGCTGTTTTTCATGCATTGCAAGATTAGGTCTGAAGACCTTTTTTTTCTTCTCTAGTCCCTACAAACAGATGCATATGATCACTACAGTGCCATCTACAGTCTGCTGGCTGACCGCCTCAAGAAACACAAGACCTTGCGCGTTGCTCCACCCACACCACGCCCCATTAGCTACCCCCTTAACGCTGTACAGGTAGATTCCACTTTGATTTATATTATTATGTTTGTATGATATTTTGGAGATTTTAGTCTGTTCTTTGCCTAGTTTTAATAGCTAAAAAACAAGGTTTGTAGAAGCTGTGTTTATTTTATATATATTTATTTATTAAATGGTCTTCTCTGACGACAGCAATGTTTCACATGACTGTTACATCAGTGTAACCTACAGTAGTCATCACGCCAGTCCACCGAATGGAGTTGATTTGTGTGGCTTTAACCCACATCTGCCAATCCCACTGCTCTAAGTAGATTGTAAGAAAATTAGTGCAATCCTCACATGACCTGTGTATGTGTGTGTGTGTGTGTATGTGCGTGCAGACGGATCCACAGGGTAATCCAGTTAGCATGACCGTTCCCCATGTCCAGCTCATCAACCCTGAGAACCAGATTGTTGAGGTGAGATGAAGATCATGTCCGTCTTTTGGTCATGGAGTTGCCTCCCAGACTGCACTCATATTTTTGCCATTCATTAGCAATGAAAGCTCCAAATCCCAAACATGTTCCTCCTCTAACCGACCTGACTGGCAACGATTATTACATCTACCCAGGATCCCCTGAACCTAGCAAGGAATTGTTGCAACTATTCTCCATAGCATAGAAAAAGCCAAAACGACAGCATCTAGTTCTAAAATATATTTTTGACGTTGATGTGCACGTGTGTCATCATTTGGCTGTCTGTCTAGTATTTATTACAGTTTACTACTGTCCGTGTAGCCTGGTATCTGTCTCAAAGACAATCAATCATACATCCATGCACGCACACACACTCAAACTTAACACGCAGAGCCTCAAAGCTGACTCACAAATGCTGCGAAACACAAGAATGCGTCAGATCACTGCATTGCAGCAGGGATTTTAATAGAAAACCTCAACTTTGAAGCATGTATATTAGAATTTATAAATGTATACTTTTTTGATACATTGCTACGTAAGCATGCAAAGGATCACACGGACTCCTAACCCTAACCCAATAATGACCAAATGTGTTATTTATTGTTTAGCCGGATGGCAGCATGGCACTTGACAGTGATGAAGGTGAGGAACCATCACCTGAGGCCATGGCTCGCTACCTTTCAATGAGGCGGCACACTGTGGGGGTACCAGACCAAAGGTAACACATAGACCCACATTCCTTCAATATGCAATTAATGTCTCATCGCTACAGTATCGCAAGTAGTATTTTTTTTTTAACCTGTAACTGTCAGCTGATCAGTCTGTTATATCACATAATGGAGTCTTTATGCCATTAACTATACTTTCATTGCATCTTTACTGTGTACATAGGTTTTATTCTTGAGTTTGTACAACTCTTGTTTATAATGACCTAAATAAGCACATAGCAAGATGCAAACTCATGTAGACAACATTTCCTGTAAGCTTTTTTTTTTTTTTTTGGTCTGCAAATATCCAGTTTTTTCAGTTCAAACCCATGGGTGAATCGTTTGCAGATCTAGTTTTTGTCTCTTCTGTGGTAAAGATCAATCTGATTTGTGTCTCCTACCTATACACCATGTATTCATTTTCATTTTATTGGATATTTGGGTGAAAGATTTCTTCACAGTTGCACAGTTGCCAAAAAATGGCACAAGCTGTGTTTCTGCCAGCTTACTGATGGCTGTTCTAAAGCCATCAACTGTAACGGCTGGTGGCTTTTTATAACCTTTGCAATTAATCTTTGGGAAATCAAAAATAGGAAGTGTTTATTGGTGGGTAAATGAATACAGGGATAGTGGAGAGTGTGTTAATAAAGGTGCATTTGAATCATCTTACACAAACACGACATAAGAACAGGTATATGAACTGCTTTCTGCTGTACTGAAAGCACATCAAATTATCCATTGACTCTTTTCTGTCCTTCTCTCACAGGACAGAGATGCAGGAGGACCTCCAGAAACTGCCACCAGGTTTCCCCCGAGGTGCAGCGCCCCAGCCCCCCTTCCCCCCATTGGCCCCCACTATGGGCCAAATGCACACCCTCATGCCCACACAGAGCCTGCAGCCCACACAGCAGTTAGAGTACAAGGTACAGTCAGTTAGATTGGGTGTTAAGTATTTCATTTGGCATCAGAAGACCATCAGTTAACTTGCAGCAAGCTTCAGTGTCTTGAATTTTTGAGTTTCCCTCCCAATCTGATTTCATGTGTCCGCTAATCCTTCAGGAGCAGTCGTTGCTGCAGCCACCCACTCTGCAGCTACTCAACGGCATGGGGCCTCTGGGTCGAAGAGCTTCCGACGGCGGGGCCAACATTCAGCTACACGCCCAGCTCCTCAAGAGGCCCCGGGGGCCCTCACCGCTTGTCGCCAGTCCGGTGAGTACAGACGTTTACCCGTGGATGTGGATTTCTGTATGAGTGCAAATTGTAGCTTTTCCCTCTTAAGTAAACTGCAGGAGTCTTGACCAGTAAACTCTTTGCCTCTCTTAGCACCCTATCCCTGCTGTAGCTCCGGTGGATGAGGAGGGTTCAGACGGAGAACCAGACCAAGAAGCAGTACAGAGGTAACCCACGGTGACGGTTTTGAGCGATGGGTATATTCTATACAGAGCTGCTGTCTAAACTGGATACTCTGGAAGGCCCGTAGCCTGTGACAACAGATCAGCAGGTTCTCTGTGAATGTTGAGTTAGAGACTAGGCTAGATTTTTTTTTTTTAAATATAATTTTCTCAAAGCCTGTATTTTAAGTTCTTATTTGTTGCATTTGCCTTTGCAAATATTCTTTTAAAGGGTTGATCCCACATCAAATAATTGAATAACTATAATAATGACTACAGATCTGCATCCCCACCTGCTATGTAAACAAACCTCTTACAGGTCAAAAATGCATGAGGCAATACAATATTTCTTGTCCTGTAAGCTTAGCCAGCACACTTTAGGGAGATGAAGGGGTTGTGTCAAATCCGGGGAAACAAAACAAAACAGTGGATTAAGACAGAAAATACCAGATCATGTACTGGAGGTTTATAGACATGTTGAAAGAATTAAGAGCTCTGGCATGGAAGGATGAGGGTAAAGACAGGAGCAGGTTTGTTGTTGATTCAGAAGTCCAGGTAAGGGTTTCACAGCTGGTCCTCTTCAGACAGCACCTTCTGTAGACTTCGCTGGTGTCCTGGGTTGCTGGGAGTGAGTGCCTTTAGGCTGCTCTGCTTTTTCCCCCACGGGAGGTGGCCACTCTGCTGTGGTGCTTACCCCATCTCTCCTCCTTTCTCCATCGTGCAAGTGCCTTCTTCCACAGTTCCAAACTGAATCTGCTACCAAATCCAGTCGCCCTATCTCTCAAACTCTTTGGCCAAGAGCTTCTTTATCTTTCTCATTTCAGTCAGTGCCAAAATATTCTCCTGACTTTCTCACTCTTTCTCACACAGCTTTGCTAACTCTGAAGCTTGCAAAAGCAATGATAAAACATGGCAACCAGTCCAATTCTTAAATTGGAAGCTGGGGGGTTGCGGGATGCCCATAAGCTTTAACATCCATCTATGGTGTAATATTATATTTTGTTTTTCTGATTGGCTAAGATGATATGAATGATGGCACCCATTGGCAGAGGTGGAAAGGGGTGGGCCTTCCCCCCCGTCTCCATTAGCCAATGAGGACAGAGAGCTGACCAGCGCTGCTTCCTGTCTCCCACCCTCACCCCCGTCCTCCCCCCTCCCTGCGGCCCAGGTACCTGGCGAACCGCTCCAAGCGGCACACGACGCACACGCTCATGAGCACATCGCATGGCGAGCCCGCAGCAGACTCACAGCGTCCCCAGGGCCCCCGCCAGAGGGCGGGCTGGGTCCCCGACACACACACCCGGTGAGGGGACACGCCCGGTCCGAGCTGTATATGCACAAACACACTCAGACTGTCACGCATCAAATGAGGGGCATATTACGCCTAACTCTCTGTCCTTATCTCTCTCTCACACACACTCCTGCACATACTGCTGATCACACACACACTGATGATGATGTACTCACACCTGGCGGAGGTCTTGCACCTTTCATAGAGGAAGGATATTTTTGTCAGTAGTGGTGTTGGAGGGTGTGGCACATGATTGATATATCTCCGCATCATCAGTAAAGCACCATTCAAATTAACAGTTTCTTGCCCTCCAACCTGGAAAGAGGATATATTAAACAGGTTAAATCAGATTTAGCACTCTGTGTTTGTGTGAGCAACTCAAAGCTAAATCTTTACCATTGTTTGTTTTCTCTCCAATACCAGTCATATTTTGATGTTGTTATTGCAGTTATTCTAGCTGTTGTCCCGAATAAGTATTGTCTTCCTCAAACTCAGTTTAGAAAGCCTTTTGAGACACAGGGCCTATTTATTCTTTATTGTGGATTTTTGTATTAACATACAGTGATATGCAGAACCTGTTGTCTAAAATGGGTCTTGAGCTATATAAATGTGTGTCTGAACACATCACAGATTGTTGAGCTTCAGTTGATGTGTAAAACTTTAGTTGGAGAAGTAGAAGCTCCATCTTTGTTCATCAAGTACTTTTTGGCAAGTTGACAGTGTGATCTGCTGGCTTGTTGTGTTGTGTTTTTTTTTTTGTTTTTAAGTACATTTGATTTCTTGATGAAAATGACAGCTGCATCACCCTATCTACTAAATAAGTTCTTTATAAAGCATGCCAATACATTACTATGAAAAGTAGTTTATCTCCTTCTCACTTCACAGAGAAACATCTGTCATCGATGGTAAGTTAAGGACAGAGCTTATTTGTAGAAAAGCCTCAAGAAGCATTCTTGTTATGTCATATATTGGCAGCATTGCCCTTAAACAAACTTCCATTCAGAATGGTATGTATACAGTGTCTTTTATCTCTACCGATGATCAACTGTAATTTTTTTTTCTTCCTGAAACTTCAGAGATGATGTGTGAAGGGTTTAAAAGTGACACAAAACTTCACTGTCACTGTCATGATGGACACTGATGTAATCATTTAAAGCTGTTACCTGGAATCATATTAGTTGTGTGAATGTAGAGGTCCTCATGTTTTCTACACATTTAATATATCACTGTCAGGTCCATTGTGTGAAGTTTTGGAGAGCTCATGCTCCTAATGCGTCTGTTTTCTGTCTCTCATCTGTGTCTGTATGATTGTGTGTGTGTGTGTGTGTGTGCGCGCGCGCGTCTGCTCCTTGCGGTCCCCTCCTCAGATCCAGCTATAAAGACTGTAACACCCTTCATCTCCCCATGGAGCGCTTCTCACCTGTCAGACGGTTCTCCGACGGCGCCACCTCCATCCAAGCCTTCAAGGCTCATCTAGAGAACAGCAGCCTCATTAAGCAACTCAAGCAGGTACACGGCTGCCTAAATATCAAGGGAAAATATGAGCAAAGTAGTTGTATAAACAGCTGCTTTGTTGAGGATAAATTCTGTGATTCATTACATAAATCACCAGAGGAAAAACTTCCATTTCATTCCTACTGAAAACAAATAAATTGGTTCACTCTTTATGTGGGTTCTTCTTGTGTTCCATAACTCTGACATGAGCAGCATAACGTATCACCCAATCCCTGACTGCATATGTTTAGACTAGTAATTTGAAAAGATAAATGAAGAGTATGTGCCAGTGAAATAATGTGAAATCTCCATTTTTGGTAGGATCACATTCAAAAGGAAAGTTAGGTTAATGAAGATGACATAAAGCAATAAATAATTAGTGTTCTTTGCCATGAGATGTTAATATTTAACCCAAGGAGAAAATATGTCTCTGGAAGTTTCATAAGGTTATTGATTAATATCAAAACTCAACAATTACTCCACCTGGTGCAGAGATTTCATAAATTCCACCAGTCTGATATTTACTCTGCAATGCCCCCTCCCCGTCCCAACCCCCAAATCTGCATTTTCTGCTGCTTATAGGAGGACAGCTCAGTGCTTACAAACAGTGATGCAACAAATTTGCCTCTCAGGGCATAAAATGTAGAAATTGTGACACATTGCAGCTACTGTGATGCAATTTCAACCAAGATCCCTGGCACTGCAAATGTGTGCTTTTACGAGCTGAGGTAAATTCTGTGATGCAGCAGTCTTAATAGCAGTCACTCGCTTGGACTGCTATTAGTGAAAAAATCCACCATTGTGGTATTGTGTTTCTTATTATGCCACTGTTGATTTATTAAGTAGATTTCTGGTCGCAGTGATTTTAAAAAGAGATAGTTCTGTGTCGTTCTCATCTCTCCCTAGCGGTGTCTTTTCCCCTGCAGTTGATATAATATGTTCAGGACCTTTTTAATGTGCTAGCTTCTAGGATAAGTCTTACATGTTAAGACATTCAGATTTATCACAGGGGAGAAGCTTACAAATAGTGAGCAACAATGATAAAAGACACCTCGGACTCCGCTGGGACAAACGTTGGACTAGAAATAGAACATTATGAGAGTGGTGACGAGGGAGGCTGTAAAGTGAAGTAATCTTGTAGTGAAAACAGGCGACATACAGACGGGGGACAAATTAAAGGAAATACTGGTACAGGTCTGAACACTTGACCCCTAAAATGAGGGGATCCTTATCATTCTGTGATGAAACATTTCCATCCTGATACGAGTTGTCTCTACTAGGATGACAGTGCCCTCATCTATAGGGGGTGTTGTCATCTTGAAAGAGTGTAGAATCAGTGCTAAAAGTGAAAAAGTGAAAGTGATTAAAGCTGTCCTTGCAGCACATCTAGCACCTTAGTAAGACACTTTATGTAGTTTTTTTCTTTTAATTTAACACCTTGTCTGTAGTTTTCTTAACTATGCAGATAACAGTATGGATGGGACAGGGATGAACACCAGTGGCGTCTTGATAGTAATGGTGGTTAATAGGGATGGGAAGTGAACTTAAGTCAACCATTAATTAAGTTAACTTAAATCTGGCTCCTTATGAAGTAGACCTGTGACAGTTAATCAATTAATTGATTAGTCAATCATCAGAAAATTAATTGGTAACTATTTTGATAATCAATTAAACATTTAAGTTATTTATTAAAGCAAAAATGACAAAAGTTTGATGGTTGTTAAATGTAAAGATTTGCTCTTTTTTTCCTTCTCAAACATGGCAGTTAATTGAGTATCTTAACATTGGAGACTTACATTTGAAACATTTAATTGACTACATGATTAAATGACTAATTGAACAAATAATCGGCAGATTAATAAATAATGAAAAGGATAATCAGTTGCAGTACTATTATACAACACAATATATAATCAGTATAAGTATCTGGAGCTGTCAACATACAAAGGAAAAACATTCATGAGATATTTTGAGATAATATTATGTAAAATCAAAATGAATAACTCATTACTTTTAAATGCACCACACAATATGAGGGATTTTTAAGTTTTTACACCCAAATATACACACAGGGAGACACAAACGTATCCCATCAAAATTATTTCACTAATTCACCAATTCACTAATCCTCATCTTGTTTGTTCAGTTAGTAATCAAGTGACGTCAAATGTGTAAAGTAGATGAACTGACTGAGCAATGTAGCTATTAAATACCAACTCAATTACTGTAATCTTGACGCAAGTGAAGTCAAACGTGTGCTTTGACCTGAGTAAACCTCAAGCTACTTCTTTAGACATCACATCATCCACCGTAACAGTGAGACCAGTTGGGTAGGCGTAGGTCGGTGGGGGTAGAGGGATAATCATCATGTTTGTGGTGGGTGCTTCATTGCTGGCATGCAGTGACGCGCTGGGATTACCATTACTCTCAAGTGTTAAGAGGGTTAATACGGGCAAAGAATAACACGCGACCTTCACCCTGGAAAAGTGTTGTGTAGGTTTTAAAACTACGCAGAAAGTAGAAGTAAACAAGCAGCAGGGATGATTACACGGCATCGGAGAACATGCTGCAGCTGGTCATACAAGCTGGCAAACCTGTTGTGGTTGTCATCATGACAGAGTACTTAAAAGACATCTCCACATCAGAGTGCCATTTCTGAATGTTAAAGCTAAGTACACAGAGTAGAATTTGCATTAAAACTGCTTAGATGTGACAGTTGGTACTGACGTTTGCTGCAGCTGTAGTTGTTAACAAGATGGTGATTTCTTACAGATAAGCAATAATTACTGTTGATAAATTACCACACTGCATTTTTACACTGACTAATTACATTTTAACACTCACTACATAATGCCTCATCATTTTCTCAGTAAACATACAACTCCATTTGTTCCATCAACTATCACGAATGGAAAGGAAAACAAAATTGCCGCCATTACTAAGATCCAACGCTTCTTTCGGTGTAATTTAAATGACTTCCCTTTTGTATGTAGATTTAATATTCTGGGGTTTTTTTTCAATAGGAGTGTGAGCAGCTCCAGAAAATGTATGCTGCCCAGCAGGATGAGCGATTCCTGGAGCACACTCAGCAACAGCATATCCTCTACCAGCAAGAGCAACAAATCCTCCACCAGCAAATCCAGGTATGAACACACAGCCAGCATAAAGATGTCATTTAAAAAAGCTTTAACTGCATCTTCCATCTCTCCACTTTTTTCCTTGTTTGAGTTGAGGGTCCAAGGATAGACGATGCTGTATCACTAGACAGATTGCAAAGCCCCCTGAGGCAAATTTGTGAGTTGTGATGTTAGGCTATACAAATAAAATGGACTTAAATCATACTGGCATTATCTTATGATGTGTTTTTAGTTTCCAGTATTTGTTATATTGCATTCTGAAGGCTTATAGCAACTCGTATCATTATCTGTTACTGTTTGCTGAGGAGAGTCAGCCTGTTGTATAACTGCAGAGTGACACGGCCACTGTGTGCGTGTTAGCAAGCAAACAGTGTTTTTTCCACTCACTTCACAATAGATGAGAGTGACAGCGGTAACCACAGTAACCGTACACAACAAAGATGGCATCAGCTGTAGCTGAAAACGCAAAACAAAAATTAGACTAAAATGTGTTTTTTAGTTTTAAAATTTGACTGAAACTAATATACATTTTCATTAGAAGACACACAAAAAAATCAAAGTCAGGTGTTAAAATGAAGTCTTTGATAAAATTAAGACTTTGGTTAACATTGGCAAGTCAAATTTGGTTTTCTCTGTACCTGCAGGGTCTGTCTTTAGGCCATGGAGAGAGCCAGCCCAGTCACCTAACCCACCAGCTCCAGAGGTGAACACACACACACACACACATATTACTCATCAGCTATTGAACGGTGAACAATGAACTTGATACCGTGGTGCAGTGCTATCGACTGAAGTGTTACATCATTGTTCTCTTTCTCTCTCCCTCTCCCTCTCCCTCTCTTTCTCTCCTCTCCTCTCCTCTCCCTCTCTTTCTCTCCTCTTCTCTTCTCTCCTCTCCCCCTCTGTCCCGTCCTCCCTCAGGTTGCGTATCCAGCCCTCCAGCCCTCCGCCAACACATCCCAGCAACCATCTCTTCAGACAGCCCAATCAGAGCCCTCCGCCTGGCTCTGCAGGCATAATGCAAGGGCATGGTTAGTAATACAATTGTACCCTGTAACTGGTGTAGGTGTTTTGAACTTGGCTAGGGGGGAGGTTTAAGTACACATACACCAGTCAGTCATCCACTGATCATAATTGGCTAGTCACTATTATAGAGGTGATTTGAGGTTATTTGTTGTTTTGAAATGGATATTAGGCATCAGAATCGCTGGATGTGCAATTTACTTTTAATCAGTGTTTTGACAATGTTTAAGTATGATTTCTCACTAGCTTTTTTCATCTCTATACAAACACAGACATCTGACATGCATTCACTTTTGACAGGGTGTTATGAATAATCTATTAGAAGCTATGTTGCACCCATCCACACATACTTTAATAGACAGTATTCAGGGAATGAAAAATGAAAGGGTTTATGAATCATTGAAGGCAAGACTTCCTCGGGTCATACTGTCTGGAGAGGAAAACCTAATTGTTTCTTCTGTGTCATTGGCTGAGGGATTTTGGTGGATCAAAGAGAACTCGGATGATGATGGCATCTTAATGGGTTTTCGCTCACGTGACTCTTCTCCCATCCTGTCAGGTCCATCGTCAGTACAGTACCAGCACGGTGCTCCATCACTATTCCAGGGCCAGAGTGGCAGCCCACCTCCCACAGGCATGCCTCGAATGTCTCTACCAACCAATCAGCAGGCAGCATCTGCCCGCCCCACTGTCCCGCTGGCACCAGGTGTACCTCAACAACAGCAGGTGACTTCTAAGATCCAATAACATTTCATTTTTGTCTTTGGGGATGGTTGCCTGTAGGGCAGCAGCTTAACTAAACTATTAACACAACCACTGTTACAAACAGGCACAAAACATGAATTCAAAGCAATGTTGCCTGTTTTCTTCAGGTGACCATTCAGGTGCAGGAAGTGGAACTGGGAGGTGGGGCGCAGAGACCAGGCAGCTTTTTGTCCACGCCATGTGGACACAGAGTCCTCGGGAAGCAGCTGAGTGCAGACAACGCCGAGACGCACAGGTGACCCCACCCGTCCTGTCACTGCATCCCCTGATGGTTGCCAAACCCCATAAAACCGATGGACTGTTTCTGTGTCTTGTTTATTTTCATTTTAGTTTTATTACTTTTCATGATCTCACCACTCTGAACGGATACCGTCATTGTGTTTGTTGTATTTTTATTCATCTCATTGTAAATATATGTTACTGTTTTATTTGTGTATTTTATTTCTGCCATGTCCACTGATTTATAAAAAAAATAATGTGTTATGAAACTTCAGTAATAACAGTAATACTGTTGCTCAGGCCAGATATTTTACATTTGATAGTGCAGACTATGAGAACATTATTAGTTACCACTGACAACAAAATTAATGAAAATCCCTCCTCGACTTGGCTGAGATGACATCATCAACATATTCTCCACCTCATTGCATTTGGGTGAGTGGTTGGATCTGAATATTTTTGGAAGTATGTTTAGAGGTCCCAAAAGTTGAACTACTTTTGACATCACCACAGCTCTTAAATAGACCCTTTATAACTAGGACTACCTTCACTGAGAGAATGTGTAACTGAACACACACACACGCGCTTAATCAGAGTTTCTTCACTTCTTTCAGTGAATACTTGAAACCTGTGTTTGTTAGACTGTCTGTGTGCAGTGAATTCATGCAGACTTGCTGTAGATTGTTGAAAGCTAGCAGATGAATTGTCACCAAGTAAATAGTTTTGGGAGAGTGTTCATGTTTTGACGACGCTTTGCTAATGATCATCTGCGTTCCTTCTATTTAGCCGCAGCCTTGGCCGCTTCACATCAGGCTATGACCAGGCCCAGTTCAACCCCCACCTCTTCTCTAGCGACGCCACCTCCCGAGGCGCCTCCGGAGTGGTCGGTTCCTACAGCCCCTATCTGCAGGGAACCTCCCTCAAAGTCCCCGGCCTGGAAGGTTATCAGAGCGGGGCGGTGGGGACCGGCAGCTATGGCACCCCATCTACACTACAGCAGGCCCTGCTTTCCCCAACTCCTTTGGACTACCGCCCCCCACAACAGCACGTAACCCCCACCCTGCAGGGCCTCCTGTCCCCCCGTCACTCTTTAACAGGCCACGCCGACCCCAGGCTGCCGCCGCAGGACCTAGCTGCCCTGCTGAAGAGACAGAGCCCTCGGCCGGGCCCGGCGCCCCCCACACAACCCAGCGGTGGCCCCCAAGAGTATGGAGAGATGCTGCTTCTCCGCCAGCTAAGCCAGGGTGAGAGCTTAGAACCACCGGCGCCGCAGGTTGCCTCGGGAGGCCAACACTACCACCACCTCCTCCAGATCCGACCCCCGGAGGTGCAGCCGCAGCAGCACCCAGCCCAGGCTCCATGTCCCAGCTTGCCTCACTCAGAGAGCATGGAGGAGGATGACGTGCCAGCTGGCTACCACCACACACACGAGGGCCTGCTGGCCAAAGCAGGGGAAGGTCATGAGCTCCTGGGGCCTCCCCGAGGAGGCACCCCACCCTACAGCTCCCCAACACACAGACATGGCTATATAAGGAATCCTCCAGCATCTAGAGGTAAGACCTGCTGACCACGCAGCAGTTACAGAACTTTGTGTACCTTTTTAAACTTGTGTCGCTGACTTTAAGACAACTCTGATATTAATATTACATACATGCATCTTTTCTGTCAGACTCTGAGCATGTGGAGTGCAGACCCCCGGGACAGGCCATGGAGGTGCCTGATCATAATGGTGTAGGCTATTCGCGAGGTGCTCAGGGTGACGCCTACAGGTCCAGAGGACAACTACAGCGCCACCACACCATCCAGACCTGTGATGATGCCTATGTGAGTGAAAGTCTACTCCTAGTTTATACAGACCACACTTTGTCACGAAAAGCTGTAGGAAGCCCACAGCATGATAAATTGCTAATTAAACTGGAATTTTTGTTATATTTGAAGTGTGAAACCTTGCAAAAGGGTTTGGCAGGAACAATCATATATTAAGTGGATGGTATTTTGCTTGCCTGCACAGTGTTGGATAGAGCCCATGCAGCAGGATGATAGCCAAAGGAAGCAAGCAAATGTTTTCATGACTGAATGAACCTAGAAGTCATACTCATTAAAATGTTTTTTGGGGACATTGGCTCACTGAATACCCAGTCATCCAAACAAAGTTCTGACTCATAAACAGCTACAAGCTCTTCATTAAGTATCAAATTGTAAATGGGCTGCATTTATATAGCGCCTTTCTAGTCTTCCAACCACTCGAAGTGCTTTACGATACATGCCAACAGTCACCCGTTCACACACAAACACACACACACACACACACACACACACACACACACACACACACACACACACACACACACACACATATTCACTGATGGCAGAGACCGCTGTGCAAGGTGCCAACCTGCTCATCAGGAGGTCTAATGCTCATTCACACACACTCACACATTGATGGCACAGCCTTTCCGGAGCAATTTGGGTCGCAGTATCTTGCCCAAGGACACTTGGCCATGGAGGAGCCAGGTATCAAACTGCCAATCTAATCAGTGGGAAGATCTGCTGTACCTTCTGAGCCACGTCCCTATCATTTGGTTTTAAAATTGCTCACTCTCTCCCTCTCTCTCCAGGATCAGGCAGATCCCATGTCTGGGATGAGCCTTTTGGCCGGCAAAGCGCTAAGCTCCGCTCGCATGTCAGACATTCTCAGCCAGACGTCACTGACAGGAAGCCAGCAGCTGCACCAGCGGGAAGAGTCAGGTCAGTAGGAGAAGTGCATTCATCTCAAACGTTTTATCTACTTTTGGGGTTATTTTGTCCACAGGAGTAAAAACACGTATGTATTTCTCATGCAGTGTGTGATGTTGAAGGGGAGCTCCATGCGGCAGCCTGCTACCCCTCCTCCTGCACCAGTGACATGCTCCTCAGCTACAAGCCCCCAGACCTGCAGTACAGCATGGAGCAGGCTGGGGTCTAGCACAGGTACACAAGCAGTAACGAGTTGGTAGTAAGTGGTTATCTTAACTTAACTTTTTAACTTAACCATCTCATATGTCAAAAAGTAATATTTTTGCTTTAGTAGGACAAACACATACCATATACATACAATATCACATATTGAAAGATGTTCCTTAGCTTTAAGGCCTCTGTGTGTGTCCTCAAGCTATAATAACTTCTTTAATTCCAAATGAGTGGGAGTGCTGCCAAAGCCTGTCAGCCAGACTCCTTTTGGTTCCACATCATCCTATAAATGACTTTGTAAAACTCATTTTTATAGAGTTCTTGTGATAATCATTGACTAAGTGCTTTTGACCTTTTCTTTAATGGTTTATTTTACATTCATCACCAGCCTTTCTTTGCTTTTCCTGCGCATACTATCCATTTATGTTCTCTGCAGATTGTGATACAGCACCTATAAAAATATTATCCTCCCTTTTTTATGTTTTGTTTGAATCCCAGCAGATGTAGTTAGGCCTTTTTGAACACTGATCAGCTATCAAAGTGAAAACAGATTCATTTACTTTAAGTTAAAAAGAATGGCTCCTTCAAGTCAATATTCAGTCCAGATACTTCTGGCAGCTGCAGACTGTACATCTGTATGAGCTCTCCCGATTGCTCAAGCTCCTTTTAAGTTTAACGGGGGCTGTCCTGCCATATAGTCTGGATGATTGACACCTGGACTCTGACTTGAGTAAAATAAAGCACAAAAATGTTCATATTATTGTATCTTTATTTCCCTCCCTCTGCCTTGTGTTGCAGGAGGTGGCGTATCCTGTGTACAGCGGTCCATATCAGCCATCCTGAGTTGTGTTGACTTGAGTTGAGCAGCATCACGCCAAACCACCGTCGTCTGCCCAAGCGGGGGTGCTCTACGTCCATCTGTCTGTCTCCATCGGTCCCTGGGAGGGCAGTCTGCCTCGCGATACATAGAGGGGGAGTGTGGGTGGGTGTGTGTAGACATTAGAGCGGTGGGGTGTCACAGGTGGGGAGCCTCGGGGGTTCAAAGCTCAAAGTGCCAGCATATTTTTTCTGCACAGACATCCAGCATTCATTGCTGCTGGCTCTCTTCTTTTCACCCTCCCGTCGTGGGGTAGATCGGGGTTCCCGCTCCCTCCTTCTTTTCAACTTGGGCCGCCCCCCCCCCCCCCTCCTCTACCACCGCCACCCCCTCCCCTCCTTCACCTCCCCCTCCTCCTCCTCCTTGCAAACCTGGCCCACCCAACCCAACGCCCACCTGCCACCCTGACCTATAAAACTCCCCTTTCACCCAGCGTCCTCTTATTAAAAGTTTGCGTACTTCATCATGTGCCTCATTGGCCAACGGATCGATTACAGTCATACTCGCAAGAACACAGAATCCAACTACACAACAATATACACACTGCTGCCACAAACCCAAAGTATTCACATAAGGTGCGAGTGTGTGTGTGTGAGCGTGCGAGTGTGTGCGCGTGTGTGTGTGTGCGCGCATGACTGAGAAGAAGGGGTGAGCAGAGGTTCAGTCCGCTCCTCCTCTGTTACCCCCTCCTGCAGATCATTCCGGAGCGGGCTGTAATCGAAGCAGCAGCAGTAGTGGCGGCCCCCTTTTTGGGCCGGGTGGTGGGTGTTTTTTGGGTCAGGATCCAACCAGGCAACTTAAAAAAAAAACAAAAACAAAAACAAAAAAACGCTCTCTCCAAAGATGGAGCTCAGTGACATCGCACAGGACAAACCAGCTCTCTCATCCTTTTATTTCTTTTCTTTTCTTTTTTTTTCTTTTTCTGTCATATTTCTTGTTCTGGCATTCATTTAATTTTTTTAAAAGATTTTCTTTTAAAGTTCATTTTTATAGCTAATGTCCATGTAGGCATTCTGGTCAATATTGTTACTCTTATTGTTATTACTGTTTTTCTGTAAAAGAAGTTTTATTATAATGAATATGATGATGACGATGATTATTATTATTATTAAAGGAAAAACAATTCTGTGTTGCAAGGAAGACAACATTGTTTATTTTAATTACAAAAGTAATTCTGCACTTTCGGTTCAAGCTATCCTCTCTCTGTCAGTTTCCACCCCTCCTCGCCTCTTTTCTCGTCATGCTGTTTACCCTGCTTTTTTGACTCTGCCCCCTCCACCCCCTACCTTGTGTTACACCCCCCCCCCTTTTTTTTTTTCTTCTTTTTTTCCCTCCATCCTCTTCTCCCATGTCAGTGACAGTGTATTACATTGTGGGTAGTTTTACCAGACATTTGCTCCTTTCCTTGTACAGTGATGCCATGTATAGAACGCTATTGCAATTTCTGTATTGAATCTTTTCTCTCTTTTTTTTTTTTGTTAATTTTTTGTTCGTTTGTTTTTAGATGTCGTTGGGGAGGCTTTTTTTTATATTGGTATTGTTTATCATTTGTATTTTTGGATGTCTTCAAAATGTTTTCTTTTTTTTTTTTCCATTTTTTTCTTGTTTTATGAGATTTCTAGCCAAAAGAAGACAGAGATAAGAGAGACAGGGCTCTTTTCTGTGTCGTTTAAAAAAAGATTGTTCTTATTTGTTTTTAATATTATTATATCGAGACACTTGAATAAGAGGAGAGTAATTATTTTGTGTTGCTTTTTAAAGTATCATTTCAGTCGTTGATGTTGTTGTGACTGTCATTCTTGTTGATGTTGGGCCTGTTTCTGTTTATTGGGGAGGGGGTTAAGTGTGGCAGGCTATACAGGGTCAGGCTTCCGGGGCTTTGTCTGGGTTGGTTCGGGTGCTACAAAGACTCTTTAAAAAAAACAACAACAAACAAACAAAAAAAAAACAACAACAACAAGGGAATAACTTGTAAAATAGCTGACATATCATCCAAAACACAAGTGTGGAGACCGCCGGACCCCCACTTCTTTTTCCTCTCTCTATCTGCCCTACCTATCAGCTGTGATCCTTCCACCATCCTTTCTACCACATCGGCTTCTGATCGGACCACGCCTTACGAGACTATGGCCCCTCCTCCCAAGCTAACCTTGTTACTACGGCAACCAAGGAGGAAACTATTACCGCACACCCTTCCTTCAACCCCTTCCTTTTTATTCTCCCCTGATTTCATTTCTGCCTTACTTTAGTCCCCCCCCCCCCACCCCACCCCACCCTTTAGCTTGGAAGGAAAGATCCAAGGAGGTGATAGTGATATGTCTGCCTTTCACGAACAGTTAACGGATCCTGTTGTCGTTGGACTCACCTGGACTCACCTCCACATCATATAAAAGGGAAACATTTCAGGAGGTGACCATTGGAATGACGTACTTCCACAGCAGAGGAATACAAGCTTTACAGTCAGAGCAATGGCAGGGTGTGCCCACCTTAAACATGCCTACCAGGGTCTGTACATGGCGCCCTATGCTGAGTGGAGCTTAAGCACAGCCAGATGGAGGCTACAGCACACTGGGGACCACATCAGAGAATTGAAAAGATACAGGAACCCTTAAACCCCCCTCCCTCCCTCCCTCCCTCCCTCTTTCTTTATTTTATTGTTTATCCTCCCCGGTGCATATTGAGTCTATATTGGGCCAGCCAGAGACTGTGGCGTAAAGGATAAAGCTTCAGGTCGTCTTGTATGTTTCTACAGGCCAGATTTCATCAAACCTGGCTGCATGGTTGACTTATTTGCAGTATACATCTGAGAGCTGTAGACGGTTTCATTGCAGCGCCTGTGCTTTCCATTTGCACCGCGTCACTTCCTGTTTACCACTATTCACTCTGACAAGCAGACAGTGTGCGTACAGGAGTAAGCAAGCAGTGTGCACTCTTCCTCTCTCTCTCTCTCTCTCTGTTCATTCCTCTTTTCAGATCTGTCCTCCCTGTTCGTTTGTTTTTTTTTCTCTCATTGTTTGCATCAAGCCAAAACTGAGATCTGCAAGAGAGAGAAAGGGAGAGAGAGAGGAGTGGAGCGCCTGTCGGGTAGCGGAAAGGAAACGACCGGAGTGGAAGACATTGCACTTCTCTTGTTCCATGGCAGGATAGAAACTCTAAAATTAAAGACTGGAGGCTGCACACCTCGAGTAACATGACACACAAACGGTTGTTTCAGGTCTGTGTGTGTGTGTGTGTGTGTGTGTGTGTGTTGGAGGGGAGGAAGAGCAGCTGCACACAGGAAGGGATAGCAGGAGTGAATGGAAAGCACTGCAAGATGATTCAGATGTAATGGGGAGGAGAGAGCTGCTTCTCAGACACACACACACACACACACACACACGTGCACATCTGCTTAAATCAGACCTGTCTCCCTCCTTTTTTTTTTTTCACCTCCTCCATCCCTTCCCTTCTGACTTTTTCTCTCCATCCCAGCCTCCCTTCTTAGCAAGCCAGCTCTCTGCTCCACTCCTGTTTCTTAGGTTCTTTTTTTTTGTTGTTGTTGTTTTTATTTTTACTTATCAGTTTATTTCTTTTGTCATTTTGTTTTTATGTTCATTTCTGTTGAGTACAAAAATACTAAAGTGCAACAACAATGAATAAAAAAGAATATCAACCAAACTGAGATGAATAAATAAATATATATATAAATAAAGAAATAATTTAAAAAGGTCATGAGTTGTGTCTTTTTGCAGCGATAACTCTTTAATTACAACACAATGGACACTTTTAGCAGTGTCATTACCAGGGGCTCTAGTGACAGGATATGATTGCCAATGTAAACCTATTTAATAGAACTTTCACCAATGCATTTTTTGAGACCGCTTTTTTTTTTGTTCTGCCATTAAAGTTAAAATCATACCATTTAAAAAAAAAAAAAAAAAAAAAAAGTCTTCCTACTAATCTAGCACTCATTACATGTCTACTTAAATTGGTTTAGGGTTAGCTAAGAAAACTTAATCGACTGGAAAATTGTTAAAAGTAAGTGAGACGGGTCACAGCAGACCAACACACTGTATTTCAAGAGGATGTTAGTGAAGCTTGGACATCTGCTTCAGAGGCACCAATTCAAAACTAGTAATGCAATGCATCAATTGATAAAAGGTCAATCAGAAGAGAGGCACCTTAAACATGTGAGTAAGATACACAACGTAACACACTTGTACAAGTTACTATTCAGTATTATTGCAACTTGAACAAAATAGACATGTTCACTGTGATGGAATAAGATGCAATCTAGTGGCTTCCTGTAGTAGAGAAGGCACAAAATGTGTCATTTGAACATCAGTGTTAATCATGCTGTTAGTCAGGTGTGTGCTCATGTATGAGGCAACTACATTGTATCCACTTCAGCAGACTTTAGCTCTGCAGCGTCTTTTTTTTGTTTTTTTTTGGTAGTAAAAGTTTGAATTAACTATTGGAATGGAAGCAAGTTGGAAGTCAGCAGGATGAATGACTGAAGAAGTGTGTGTTGCACAGAATGGATTTACTGATGCAATAATGAATTTATACTGTCTTTAATACACAGCTGGCTTCATCACCTTGCAAAGTCTAGACATATCCTAACCTTCTGTTTACCTTGCTCCACAGTTAATTGAATTTCTGAGGATCATTTGTTAGATGTTAAACATTTTTCTCCTGGCAGAGAGCAACTTGAGGACATAGTTTTAAAGAAAGTAAAAAGAAGTCTCTGGGAAATGCTAAAACAAAACAAAATGAATTGAAATGATACCGTTTCTTTAAGAATACTCCATCTCTCACAATTTAAGCTTAATAACAGGAAATACTACGCTACATCTATACTTCTACAAGCTTGTTTCTTTTGTCTCCCTTTTTGGCTGCAGTGCTCTGTGTGCTGCTGCTCTGGTCTGTAGCTGCACTGCAGAGGTTTTTCAGTCTGAAGTAACTGAGCTCAGACAATGTGAGCTGTGCACTGTGTGTCTGTATTTATACATCAAGGGTTTACTTTAACATGCCTGACCATGGACAGGGATGATGGATGTGTGGAAAAGTTTATCCCTTTGGACTGACAGCTTAATCTCCTCCATCCACCACAATTTGTTGTTCAATCTCCTATAGATGGTTAAAGATTGATGTTTGCATTGAGCCATGTCTCCTCTGTCTTCCATCCTCTGTGTCATCATCTCCTCTCCTGTCCTGTCCTGTCCTCTCCTCTCCTGTCCTCTCCTCTCCTCCCCTCCTCCCTTATCAGCTCTATTCTTCCCTCACGACTCTGCGCCCACTCTCCATCTTCCTCTCACCTCTCTCTACGTCTTCCCCCTTATCTTCCTTCTCCTCTCTCCACTATTCTCTCCAACTCTGTACCCACTTACTCCTTTTCTCTCTCTCTCTCTCTCTCTTCCTCCCTCCCTCCCACTCTCTCCTCCTCGGAGTGGCGGCAGCGTGACTGCCTGCGTCAGCCAGCCCTACCAAAGCCTGCCAGCTAGTGAATGGTGCTACTGGTGCTGCCGTACCCTGCAGAGAGCCCTTTGTGTGTACGTGTGTTTATGTATGTGTGTGTGTGTGTGTATGTGTGTAAGTGAATGAGTGGACGCAGATGGGAAAGCAACTGAGTCAGGGAGGGCTGCCTCTCATCTCTCCGCTGTTATCACCATTCTTCACTCTCCCTCCTCTCCTCCTCTGCTGCCATGGAGCTCCAGCAGGCTGAATCACAACAACGTCTGCAGAAAGGGTTGAGGTAATACTGTGTGTTTGGATCTGTATTCCAGTGCACACATCTGCACTGAAATGCCTGCATGCAGCCTTACAAAGCGCAGTATGTGTGTGTGTGTGTGTGTGTGTGTGTGTATAGACCTCTATTGTAATCTATAGCCCTTTGCTGCCATATCAGATTGCTGCTGTTTGTCAGTGCAAGCCATGCATCCTCAGCCAGAAAGCCAGCAGCTGTAATACCTTTTTTTATCATGTTTGCATGTCTTAAAAGAATTCTCCGAGGTCATCTCCATACATGTATGTGTGTATCCTCAATGACAGTTCCTGCTTTCATCTAAGGTGTTCACACAGATCACATGACCCACATAGCAAGCAAGCAAGCAGGCAATACACATTACTCATTTCTGCACTTACGGTTTGTGTGTAAGCCCCATCACTCTCAATCCAAACAGGCCTGTGAATGTTTTTGTGTACTGTAAGCTGCGTGCTAAGTCTGCAAGTCAAAGCTGGACAGACAGTGATTTGGAAGAGGGACAGAGGCATGTCGCAGCTGTTTGTGAAGAGTCTGGTGGTGGTGCTGTGTAGTTTCATTTCAGTAAACACTGTCTGCTTCTTCAGGCCAGAATCACAATCTCATCCACTGGCTTCTGTAAGTGTTTAAAGGGTCACTTCACCCAGATACTTACACTCTGTGCAGATTGTTTTAGTTAGATGTACTTGGGTTTTTGGATATCTGTCTCTGAGGTCACTGCTGGTAGCTTTCAATGGAGAAGCTTTTCAGGCAAAAAACAAAAAAGCACCTACAAAGAGTAAACAATGATGTGTAGCACCTCATAGGAAATTACATTCACGATCATAAGCCTCTACAGAAGATATTTCAACATGTCACAGAAGGAAAAGCACAGGTGTGAATATAATGAATAATGGCTGGATGCTTCAGTTTCAGGGTCCTGGCATTGTTCATGCTTACTCACTTTCACACTGTCGTGACTTTCTGGGACTCCCGAAATAAACAGAGCTACCATCAATGTTTTTTAGTAACACCTGTGCTTTTCCTACTATGACAACTCAAAATGTCCACTGTGGAAAAAAGCCTGTTGTATTTGAATGGCAGCTGATGTGTTTGCATGACAAGAGGCATGTGAGAAAATATATTTTTGTGATATGGATGCACTCACCCTTTAATCCCCGCCCCCCCAAACTAATTGCCTTGATTTAAAATAAACATGATGTTATCTCCTCTCCAAGCAGGTAGATGTGCATGTGTGTGTATGGTGCTCTGTTGGGCCAGTATGCAGTGTGTGTGTCTGAGAAGATGGGCGTCAGGCTCTGCTGTGGTATTCCTCCACACTCTGGCCTTGTCCTGGACAGGTAAGCTGCACAATGACAGTTACTTATAATACACAACTTGTATGTTGTTGTTCTGATCCTGTTTTAGTTAAAGTTGTTACTCTACAAAATATATGCTAAATATTTTATTTTTATTTTAGGGGAAATACAGAATGACCGACTCAATGTTTTTTATTCAGTTACATACAGTAGCAGTCAAAAGTTTGTACACATCAAACGTTTCCCTATTACATTAACACTAATACTGCATTCACAGGTGCAATTGAGTCCGCCCCCAAAATTGACGGACGGCACCAGGCAGCTGTGACACTGCAGGAGAACATGACACACAGGTTCAACTGCCATTCAGATGGCTGGGATCCTCACGCCCCGCCTTTGCTGACCTGGTACCTGAACGGGGAGCAGCAGAACGAACCATCACCGAACCGTGGCCGCCTGGTGATGACCTCGCAAGAAGACTCTGAGATGATGAGACATAGGGACAATCACAACAGTACCTTCTCCCTGAGGGCCAAAAAGTGGGACAGGGAGCTGGTGTGTGTCGCGTCAAACCCCAGGTCAGGAGAGAGCTACAATGCCACGGTCACACTCAACGTCCAGTGTGAGTGTGGATGAAATGTTTCAGGAGTTTTTTTTTGTAACAATTTCTGGATTTATCACAGCATGTGAAGTCAGAGGTGTGGGGATTTAAATGAACCCTGCCATCTCCTGTTGATACAGTGAATAAAGTGCTCAGTGGTTCCTCTCCTCTTTCTCCTAGTCCTGCCAGAGATCCTCAGGGTCAAAGCCCACTACAGTGAAACCTCAGACCCTGGCCTCTCCCTGGTCCTCTTCGCCTTGGTCCGGTCCAACCCCCCTGCAACCATCACCTTCGTGGACCAGTCCGGCCAGCTGGTGGCCAACACCTCTGACTTTTTCATCCTGGACTCCCGCAGCTACCCCTGGCTGACCAATCACACACTGAGGGTCGCACTCAGCAGCCTATCAGGGAATATCTCAATGAACGCCAGCAACAGTGTAGGGGCGGTGCAGAGCAACCTCACACTGACAGGTCAATGGTTATAAAAAATGATTTCAAATCAATCATCTAGACAGGTTCAGGCACTGTATCAACTCTATTTCCCTCTCTCCTCCAGAGTTCCTGCAGTCTCGTGTGGAGGTGCCGATGCTGGGAATAGTGACTGGAGGAGCTATGGCCTTCATGGCCCTCCTCATCCTCAGTCTGATAGTTCTCTGTCTCATGCAAAAAAACAAGAGCAAGATCTTTGGTGAGGCCAGAGTGTGTTTGTGTGTGTGGCAAGTCCGTGTTGAAGCACTTCTCCTGCAGTATAATATAAGTCCTTGTATTGTGTTACAGATGAGCCAGTGGAGATTCTGATGACCAAGAAAAGGTAAATGAAGTAATCAGACCACCTTAACCTTGTGTTAACTTTCTGTTGCCATCTCTTATGTTTTGACCCCTATCTTAAATCAGTCATAAAATACCCTAAAAACAATTATTTATCCTCAAATTTGTTTCTTACCCATTGTTTACCTTGTTAGGCTTCCTTATCCATGAAAAGATTGGTTTTAATATTTTTTAGTGAGCCCCTTGGCCTTTCTCTTGACAGCATACCCCTCGTTTTCAGTATAAAAAATAGTTAAATTAACCTCAAGAGAATTATATGAATAAATAAAAGGTTGTTATGTTACCTGACTATTACAGAGGGGTATTAGAACACATCTCTTAAATGTTCAAAAAAGAAAAAAAATCTTTTAAAATTTGATTAACTATAGTAACATTTATGGTGTTCGTATACATTAACTTAAAAAAAAAAGCAAAAACAAGTCTTTTTTTTTCAAAAATAGAACTTAAATACAAATACAAAATGAAAAGCAGAACTAGCAATAATACAAAATGTAGATTTACAAGGTCAAACACAACAACCAATCAAGCAAATCAAACCGACAGAAATCAAGTACTAGTACCATAAAAACTCTGTGTGCAAGACCATGCATGTGTGTTTATGTATTTTTAGATGTGTGGCAAAAACAGACATTTTAAGTGTGTTCTTTGCAGAGATACTTTTTGCAGGTGAAGCACAATGTGTTTGTTTTTCTGTCCTTATTGCTAGGGCAGACCTGACACCTCTGTCTTTTAGAATCAGGTGGTCTCACTGGGGTTGTGGCTGTGGCTGTTGTGGTTGATGTTGAGGCAGGGCTGGCTGAGGAGGATGCTGGTGCTGATGCTCTTCATGTTGCTGTGGGCGTGGACGGAGTGCTTGGTGAGCTCTGCTGCTGTCTGACCAAGGCTGCAGCGGCTGGGTCTCCTGGCACCCGTTCCCCTTGCTCCATGTGCCCTTGTTTTTTTTTTGGTTGAGTTCCACCCTTGGTGAATGTGGGTCCACAACACAAATGCATTGTATGCAGACACATCGAGGATGTTGTAAAACACAACCATTGGCCATCTCCTGCTCATTTGCTGGCAAGTGTAGGTGGCAGTCACCAACTCTAAACTGAATTGGCCCTACATACCTGGACATGCCTGTCTTTGTTTGTTTGGTCAAACAGGCAAAGAGAGAAGCCCCTAACTGAAGCTCAAGTGGTTGGAGGAGGAGCTGGCTGAGGGCTGTTGGCTGATAGTGTGTTTATGATTTCAGTTTTGGCACTTATTGTTGTTTTATAATCTTATATTATAACTGGGTCGAAACTGACCCTAGCAACACAAAGGTCATAATTTTCACCAGAGCATTTTATCATTTAGTAAAACTGAGTTTAAATAGAAGTTCCTTAAAAAGTCAAAAAGTCTTGATGCAATTAACACATTTATGTACTGTAGTACTATTATGCATTTAAAACATACAAATGGGTCGGTGCTGACCCTAACACTAGAGGGAGGTTAACAGTATCAGAATTGAAGTAAAACAGCCAGTCACATAGCGCTGGATAATATATAGATATTTAATGATAGCCAGAAAGAAAGAATCTCTGAGGTGGTGATACTTTACCCCTGAGGTAGGGTAAGGTTTCCATTGCATTGTAAGTCAACTGTTATTTTTTTGACACCAGATATGTGGTCTACTTTTTAAGAGATGAAACAAGTGGAGGTCTGATCCTGTTGGGCAACATTTAAATGAGTTAATATTGACTTAAGAAAGAAATACATTGATTTTGTTTAAAATCCTTACTTCTTCTCATTCTCTAAGGGACTGTGACAAATATGTTTGTCCAGCTTCATATAATCTGCACTTGAGGCCAATTTAAAAGAGTACTCAACATTTTTTTTGCATTGCACTTTGCAGGTTGCAAAATGTGAAGTGCACCTCACTGCTTTTTTTGTTGAAACCTACAATTTAAAAAAAGAGCAGCTTGGTGCATCTTTTTTCTTAATGTTGCTAGGCAACCACCGACTCACCTGTCTTTAGCCAAACCCTTATTTTGCTCACTTCAGGCCTTCTGTCCTCTGTTCAGATCAGGGTAACTATGGTTGGTTAAGTCATATAGCTCCTGGTTTATCACATAAGGCGGTTCCCCTTTAAATTGTCACATAACCAGTGGACGAATCATCACTTCACACACATTGTGAACACTGGAAACAAGCAGAATGTGTCCTGCAGACTGAAGACACTAACATGCAAAATTTAATGAGGGCTTACATTACACATAATCATATTAAGCTTTCTGTTATAGACAATAAAAATAGTTGAGCTGAGCTGAGTTCCTACTGCTTGCTACCTGTCATTGACACCACTCAGACACTGTATCATGACACAGCTGATATAATAATTTCCATCTCAGCAGCAGCATTAGTGAAGTGGAAGAGAAACACTAATGAAAGCAGTTTTGTTGTCTTATAAATACTTAATGTCTCCCCAAGAGAGCAATAACTGGTCTAATCTAAGTTAGATATCTCTCCATATGATCTCCACAGTGACTCTGCCAATCTGAAGACAGAGAAAGCTGATAAGGCCTACATCCCCAGAGAGAACATGTCTCTGCCTTCTAACATGCAGCTCCACGACCTCAGCACTCTGAGAAAAGGTAAGAGTTTGAGGAGCTGTAGGCGGGGGACAGACATGGGCCTGTGGTACAATTCCCGAAATACTAATAGATAATTGTGTATTAGTATGTAAAGATATATCAATATGTATTTACCAAATATGATCAGATTTCAAGCTTGGAATATAATGTGTGAGCTAATTACTAGACTGTCAGTCAGTCAGTCAGTCAGTCAGTCAGTCCTTGTGTTCAGTGTAAAGTTTGTGAAAATGAAACCTCTCTCAACAGATTGCTGAAAAAAAATGCCTTCAACAAGATCAGTGAAGGTTAATGTTATGAGCATTGAGATAATTGAATCCATAATTTCTACAGGACCTGAATGCACCATAAATTTACTAATTTGTGAACTTTATTAATGAGAAATGTTAGACCTTGACAATACAATCCCAACAATCCACTTACTAACATTTTTTTAAAACTTTAAACTATATCACATTGTCTTCATCAGGAGATAGTTTGCCCAGTTGTCGTGGAAACGGATCTGTTGGCATGCAAGTTCAGTAGCTGTTAAGATTTCATCCGTTGAACCTTTTTAGGTCTTCTTGTGCTCTCCATTCCACCTATTATGTGCTCTTAAGAAAAATAGTGGGAGCCCTAGAACTCTCCTATTTACAGTCTTACTGGAGTCAAAGTACAAACAGTGGAATGGACAGGTCGATGAAAAAATACAAGTAAACAGCTTATTGTGATACACATTCATGTTATTGGTTAACTGTTAACATGTTATAGGATAACTGCTTCTTAGACTGCTGTTCTATCATTACTATTTTTTATAAATTGTTGTTCTTATAGAATAATGATAAATTAAGTTAAAAAGTATTAAAAAATGACACTGAAGAACAGGTTATTTACACATTCAGATGTATAATAAGTCCCATCATTTCCTAACAATTTCCTTGAAAGTAACTGAGCTACAATCCATAAAAAAGTTCCTAGAAAGAACTTTGACATTTTATTCTACCTACATGGACAATTGGTGCACTTACAATTGAAACAGTTCTATTTAATTCTTGGCTTACTCCAAAGAGTGTTTTAGTAAAGTTAGTTGGACTTACAAAAAATGTAATTTAAGCATATCTTAACTTTGTCTTTGTCTGAAGGTTCACCTGCAGGAACCTATCAGATTATAACAGTACTGTAAAATAAAGCTTTATAATAGCTTACTAAGGTTAAGCATGCTTTCATTTATTTCCCTGTACAGTAAAACACATTTTGGATACCCACAATTAGCTGAATCACACTTTGGGTTTCATTGGGTTAACATGCAGACAAGAGAGTGTTATCGAACTTCTTCGCAGAAAGAAAAAATAAGTTTATTTCCCAAAAAGCTATCCCTTCAAACTTACTCCCTCCATTCTCCCTGTATCACTTGTCGTAGCGCGAGAGGCCGCCCAACAGAACAGTGTGGGAGAGAAGAAAGAGGAGGAAGAAGATCTGTCTTTAGCCTACGCCGCCAGAGGTCAGGAGAAAACACTCTGATACTGTTGCATTTTTCATTATTTATACTCAACACTGTGTAGTGATTCATCAGGTTTTTATTTTTCTCTCCTGTCCCCCTCCCCCTCCCTCCTCACCCCATCCCATGATTCCCAGGTTTTGCCAGATATCCAATGGTGGGCTACATCTATAAGGTGAACAGCACAAGCAGTGAGGAGATCTGGCTCTGATTGACCTCAAAGCAACACACACAACACACACATACTGTACATGCATGCATAACTACTTCCAACGGTGCAGCTGAGCAACAACAAACCCATACCAACTGCCAGTCAGTCATTCAAACAGTCGCCTTCAAGCTGGACCACGATGTCCAGGAGATGTGTTTCTGGACCATGTGCAGTATCAATACGCCAAACATGAAGATGACTTTAACGTCCACAAAAACCAACCTGTCTGTGTTTTCGTCTTTCTGAATCCAGTGCTCGGGTATTTACACTGATGTTGTGTTGTGTCAACAATGCAAACTATGACGCCTACATTTAAAATGCTCATGATTTCCTCCTGTAATCATATGC